>NW_022204640.1:0-28978 GCF_008831285.2 Nymphaea colorata | reverse complement strand
AACCCCAACCCCAACCCAACCCCAACCCCAACCCCAACCCCAACCCCAACCCCAACCCCAACCCCAACCCCAACCCATTAATACAAATTGTATGTATTTGTATTTTGGTATTCACAGTAATGAAAAAATAATAAGATCAAGAATGATTTTAACATAGTCTTCAATCTTTACTTTCTTCAGCATGTTCATCGACATTGCCTTTTCTGATAATTCCTTATCGATGGGGCTTTTCTCTCTTCGATTAGCTTTACTATTCAGCTTATTATCTCCATCAACTTCCAAATTCAGCATGTTTGAATGGCAATTCAGCAGGATCGATGTCTTTTTCTACCCAATCCTGAACAAAGATATCGGTTTCTATAAGATTGAATCATAAGGCTATGTGTTTTTATTCTCTTGACTCATCTTCATCTTACCTTTCAGATACCCCTCTGTTGGGCTTCGCTTGCTTATGAAGTCGTTTACTGATCGAGGAAGAGTGTTCTTTAAAATTGAACTTTTTTTGAAGTCTTTGGAAAGCCGATCAACGTCAAATGTCTTGGGAGGATTCAAGATCTTGCAAGATATTAAAGAATTCGCTGATTTAACCTATGCCATCTTTCGAAGGCCTTCGATCTCATAAAAGGATTAAGCAAATTATCTTCTACTTTTTGTCTTAGTTAAAAACGTATGTCTTTTTACCGATTTTTTCTTATATTTATTAAATTTCTTTCACCCATTTTTCTCGTAAAAGGGAATTTTTATCATTAAGCTTTACATGTTCTAGGTAATTGGATAGGAGCTCCCTACCAAAAAGCCTTAAACTTTAAGGATTGGACTGTTTTATCTAATCTTAAACAGCCTGAGATGACTGGCCATTTTTGCCATTTAGAAATGACAAACATTCAATTGGTATATAAGTGCTTTAGAGAAGAGCTAATTTAAGACGCAGCACATAGAACTATTCTCACTCTTTTTGAAAAAGACACTATTTTAAAATGAAAACAATTTGTTTCGCTTTGAAAGGATGAAAGGGAAGATACGACTGTCCTCCACCTAGTCATTGTCATTCATAACTCCAACAACTGACGAGTAGATGCTAAATAAATTGAAAATTACTCTTCTTTTTAAGCGGTGAGATTGATGATCAAAGAAATCGGAGCTTCCTTATTTATTTCCTGCAGGTACTCTTTCAGACTGAATATTTCGGCCTGATAGTATCTGTTGGGAGTTTTCCAGTTATTGTTGAGATTGCTTCCGGTAAGGTTAGTGAGAGTGTTGCCATACCTAACACCATCGATGTTGGCAACAGGAACAAAATAGAAGTCAAATACACGCTTCATCGATTCGAACTCAACGTTGTCCATTAGGTAATCGACCATTCCTTCAACGATAAAAGATCCACTTACATCGGAAGCTCCAGTCCTGCCAAGCACAATGATACTGCGATGGTGGCTATCATTATTGATTGTACGGTTGATTGGCAATAAATTAATTGATCTCCGCTTTTCTTTGCCAATCAACGTTTCAGAAGGCAAAGGAGTCACCTGGATCGAGTCTCCTCGCAATTTCTTGCGAGTTATATGGTACGCGACTAAGGGAGAACCAGAAATCGTCTTACCGTATTCATTCTTTTCCACTTTGAGCATGGCTTTTATCTTTTTGAAGAGGACTTTATTGAAGAAGATCTCAGCATCGATGGAAGAATAGGGCACATCAAGCGCGAACATGATGATATCGTGCTTGTTCTTGCACTTGAACTAAAAATAAAGCTAGTAATAGCACTCTCCTTTCTTATTCTACCTCTCTACTGTACTTTTCATGAATTTTATGTTTTCTCCACAGAGACTCCATCCCTCTCCACTCTTCCTGGAAGGTTTTCCTAGCATAGGATTGAGAAAGCAATAGGCAATTTTCATTCCCTTCTAAAAGCTTTTGGACATGTCAACAGTCTAAATTATGGCAATTTTACCAAATTAACAATCCGAAAGCTATAATATCCTGGCTGCAAAAACTCAACTGAAAAGTTAAACCATCCCACTGAGTCACAGCTGTTGACATCGTTTTGCAGAATGAGATCATACTAAAATGGATGTTTCTAAATGAGAGAGATTTTACTCTGACGGCTGCAAATAAGTTGCCAGATTCGTAGTTAGAACAAAATAAAGGATCGAAGGAACATCCTCTATTGTCCTTGACGGTGGGTAGGTACCGGTTAAGGCAAGTTTCAGGAAAATTAAGGCCAATATTCTTGGAGAAGAATGACTCCTGCTGGCTGTAAAGTTGCTGAAAGGGCACATAAAAGGCGGGAAGGACCCGAGTCTTGAGTTTGGCCTAGGGCATGAGGTTAAACTTGGCGTTATTAAACTTGAAGTAGACGATTTGATTGATGATGGAGGCATATGTGCTGCCAAGATAATCGAATACATTAAACAATTGCGCATAATTTTCCATCTCTGTGTTTTTGGTCTTGGGCGGAACATAATGCACGTTGTTTTTTCGCTAATCCTTGCCACTATTATCACGAGAGAAGTACATAAGTTTGACCTGAGTGACGACATCAGGTGCATATTTCTGCGAGATGATTTCATTGGGAGGCAGCTTTTCGAACATGGGTTGCAGGAAATAATAGTCGTCGTCCTCGCTGCCAGTGGTCGGCCGGGCAGAGCCATAGTAACTTGACATTTTTTAGAAAATGAGTAATTATATCGAAGATTTATAATATATGGCCCTTATACCCCAAAAATCGGTAAAAGTGCTCCCGAGACTCAGCAAACCCTTCCCCTATAGAGATTGATAATTATTCCCCAACGAGAAGGATTATTGCTTATGATTTTTAAATGTATTTTTATGCCTTTGACCGAATCATCCATATCTCAATGCGATAGTTGATGGTATTGTCAGCGTTGGGCTGTTCCTAAGGTCGATTTTTGAATAATAAATTAAATCGGGTGTAATAACTGATGAAAAATACAACAAACTTCTACGACCTGAAGAGGGGCCGGACTGCCAAGCCAACCAAAAAGCCTAATTGCACCAACTCCATCATCTACAAATAAATAAACACCCACCTTTTCGAAGCCAGCAAGCTGAAGAATAATCGCGACTCCAAAGAAACCATCCAACGTAGGGAGTCCAAAGATGAGGAAAAGAATATCGTCAGCAAGAAGAATTCACTTAATGCCATCTCTAAAAAGAACTCCAAGGTCGACCTCTCTGACATCTATGGACTCTACCACAAATTAAACGATAACTACCTCGCAGAAACGCAGGAAGAGACCAGATATGAACCCGAAGACCCCAAACACAAGAAAGAGATGAAGGAAACCATCGTACCTAGTGTCTTCAAAAAATCATCAATGGCAGTGAGGGTGGATGTAGTGGAGACACGAGTGGAAAAGGCACTGTTCAGCTACCTTTACATCATCGGGAAGGGAGGCTTCGGAAAGGTGTGGAAGGTGGAGCACAAGAAAACCAAGAACCAGTACGCCATGAAGGAGATGCTTAAATCCATGTAATGAGACCATAACTCAGCGTAATGACCAAGAAAAGCGTACAGAGCGTGATGAACTAACGCGTTCTGCTCTCGCAGTTCACCTCGCCGTTCATCGTCAACATGCACTTCGCCTTCCAGGATAGAGATACCCTTTACCTAGTGCTTGATCTAATGGAGGGTGGAGACTTACGCCATCATATCGGCACTCGCTCCTTCAATGAAATACAATCAAGTATATCAGTTATCCAATTAGAGTTCTTCGTAGCCTGCATCATCCTTGGCCTCGAGGATTTGCAAAGAAATAATATCATTCACCGCGATATTAAACCTGAAAATTTAGTCCTAGACTCTCGAGGATACATTCGCATCACTGACCTCGGCATCGCTAGAACCTATAAACCCAACAACTCATGCGATACCAGCGGTACGCCCGGCTATATGTGTAAGATATCGATAATGCAGCTCCTGAGGTCATATGCAGAATGAACCATAGCTTCGTTTCTGATTATTTCGCACTGGGAGTTATAGCATACGAACTTATGACTGGTCGGGTAATATATGCTTCATTTAGAGACCATATAATGGTCGTTCCCGGAATGAAATTCGCGATTTGATGCTGGCTAAGGAAGTGCAGCTACGGTATGGCGATATTCCTGAGGATTGGAGCTGTGAGGCTGCTGATTTCATCAACAAACTTATAAAGCGTAAGCCCGAATCAAGGCTCGGCAGTGGGGGTATTGATGAGCTGAAGAGTCATCCTTGGCTTCACGGCCTGAATTGGGAAAAACTGAGAAGCAAAGACATCGAATCTCCTTTTATACCTATGATGAAGAAGAGCCATTTTGACCAAGATGAGCAAATAACCATTTAGGATGAAGAGGAGGCCGAACTTATCGAGAAGAATTCACTCTTGCTGCGTAAACCAGAATTCCAAGAGCTCTTTGGCACTTATTACTACTCCCTTCAAGAGCAAACTGAGCCTGCTTGCGACCTCAAGGAAAAAGAGAAAAAGAGTACGAATTCCAACAAAAGAGTAATCTCAGCGTACCGAAAATCCTCCCAGCAAGAAAGAGATTCCAAGGTCAAAGACCTTGTCCCTGAAAAGAAACTCAGCTACAACGATTCCCTTCCTCACAAGAAAAAATTGACCTTATTATCCAAAAAAACTAAAACTTTGTCCGACCTTTGTAGCACATTGGAGATGCATTAAGGGAAAAGAAACGTTCTGGTCAACCATAGAAGAATTTTTTTAGATGATAATATATTTTTTCAAGGACAATATATTGAAAATGAATGGTGTATACTATCATAACTGTATCAATATTTTTTATTGTAATGCCTCCTTGTCGCTTCAGGGAAGGCCATGAGGCGAGTGCCTACTTGCCCACTTCTACTGCCAAGACAAACTCCCCATCTTTCGTGATTGTACTTGGTGGGCTCCACCTGCACAAGCACTGTATAAAGACGGTCCCACAACTCAGTCCCCTCAAGTCTCTCCATCACCTCCAGCAGTACTTTGTTGCCATCCTTGTTGCGGAAAAGCTCCAAAATCTACGTGCCAGAGAGACCCCGCAAAGATAGGTAAACTCTTCGGTCGGTCCAGTAGGTGGAAATGCACTTGATGAGGACGTTGCTGGAGTACTTGTCTATGGCGTAGTGCAAAAAGCGAGAAAGGATTCGTTCAGTGATGCCTGAACATTTTTCCAAGTCGAAAAGTTCATAACAGAACTGAATGACGTAGTTGCCGTAGCAATTACTGATGAGACTATCAACGTTGAAAGTTACGTTGAAGATCAACTGCCTCCTTACTAAGTCGATTGCCTGGTCATATATCTCTTATCTTCCCTCTAGTTCCCTGAACCTTCGCATCATATGCTTGACCACACACATTCCGTTTTTGTCCAAAGCGAAAGCCATCAGGTTTTAAGTAGTGTAGTGGAAGTAACCGATAGTGAAATCCAGGGGAAAGGTCTTTATGATCTTCTGGATGAAGTGGGTAGCGTTGTTGTGGCAGCAAAGGGCGTAGTATTCTTGCATGATCTGCATGGAGACTAAGGAATACTCCTAGTTAAGGGTGAAACATCCCAAGAAGGCTTGAATGGTATGGGTTCCCTGCTTGTTCTTGGCCAGCTAGCAAAGGCTTGGCAGGATTACTTGAAGGATCTCCAAGCGTTGGAAGGGCGAGCAGACAGAGAAAAGCTTTTGCATCATGTAGTTGCCGTACTCATGGATGATCAACTCCATAACTTTATCCTTCACATGTCCAATTATTTCAGTGATTTCCTTTTATGAGCACTCGGACAGGTAGTTTTGGAAGTATCGTGAGTTTGAGCTGCTTTTAACGAAATCGATGAGAGTGTTGGTGGATATCAGTCTGGATAGATTCACTTTTTAAAATTCAGAAGCTTCGTTGGAACTGTTTGAGTCTGTTAGTAGCTTGCTATTTTTGACTGGGCTTTGCTCTGAAGTCCTGATTGTTGATATAGAATTCTCTTTTAGTTAAGAAGCTCCTCGAGTATGGTGGAACTGCTGCCAATCATAAATCTTAGTCAGAATCTTCAAGTTATTGCGGAAGGGCAATTTAGAAGGAATGTATCCGTATGAATGGAAGGTGGTCAATTGGATGCCTGCACTTATAATTCATGATATCGATTAGCCTCTTCTTCTCTTCTAGGTCATCGATAACCTATACTTCCATTTTCACTTCCTCACAACATAAAGATGCCCTCTTCATTCCCCTCAAATGCTTGAAAGTGAAGTATTTGGTCATTTTGACCTGGCTGCTCTTGTTTCCCACCTCGCAAAGAGAGACAGTAATATGGTAATCTGTCTCAGGCAGCAGGATCACATTAGGAAAATATGAATTTGTTTCTTCCTCATTCATCCCAATTTAGAAACTACCTTTGGCTAGTGAAACCTTTTTACTGAGCTTTATGAAGTTTTTGTCGTTGATAGGGTGCGTGAGGGCGATTTAAATATAGAATTCGCGAGAATCCTTTCCAGCAACGGCTTTCTGCCTCTTGCAAATACCAGTTGCCTCGACCTTAATCTCGCTTACCACTATTTCCCCCACGTTTCTGAGCTCATAGCCCTTCTCTCTTTCGAGGCAGTGCTGATGGATGAGATAATTCCGCTGGTCGTTGATGTAGCAAGTAGTGAAGGGAGTTGTTGATTCTACGAAGCGGAGACAGAGGGGGCATAAGGGGTTGCAATTTTGAAAGGAGGAGGGGTAGGGAAGTGTGATGAGGCGTTTTGAGATTATTGATGTGAATTCGGAATAGACGAGATCATGCTGGGCAGCCATTGCCGACAGGTATTGAGCATCCGATAGCCGCAAATTTGGAGGAAGTGAACAAAAAGCAGCTGTTTCTTGGTCCGACTCCAAAAATTCTGAATAGCTATTGAAAAACATAGTGTAATTATTATTTAAAGTAGAGCTTAACCTCAACCCAAATAGGTCGCAATAAAATTAACTCATCTTCTCTAAACCTTATCAGTCATGCACCCAGGATCATATTGGCCTGCTCCTGAGACAGTTAGGATAATACGTCATCGTTTTGTATTGAGAGTTTTAAAATCAGTGGTTTAGTCTTTCAAAGTAGAGTTTCTTTTCAATGGCGGAAACTGCCACCTTCTTGGCAAGGGTGGCCTTCAGGAATTTTATTTTTTGATTCTACAGGTAGTCAGTTCCATTTTGTAGCTGTGCCTGGAAGTATTCATTCCGTTTATGCTTATTCATCGACGAATAGTCCCTCACCCGTTTCTAGCGTATCATGGCTTCACTATGGACCCTTTAAGATCGGTCAGGCTTTCTCTTTGGACGTCTATCCTCTTCTTCATCGTCTTCCTCAGTGGCGTTGGGCTGTTTTTCTCGTTTTTTCTTCACCAGTTCGTATTTCCGCTGCTGCGTGTCATATTATTTACTCTGCCGCGCTCTATCTTCTAGAGCCGCTCGCCCAACTGCTGGATTTTCGCCTGCTCAGCCTCCACTGAGCTTTGCTTCCACCTGGCCAGCGTCTGCTGTAATTTGTCAGTCGTCGTGTCCTTTTCCTGATGTCTTTCCTCGCCCTCCGAGGAGAAAGTTGGCTGTTGGGTGAACCTGAGCTGACGCACGCTCTGATTCAGCTATGCCCAGTAGTCCTTAGAAGCGTTGCCGTAGAGCTTGGAGATGTTGGGGTTATTGTAGTGAACTGAAAGGTATTCCTTTTGCTCTGAGCCACCAGGAAGCAGATGGGACTCTGCCAGGTCCTGGGAAACCTTCACCCGTGAGGCTGCTTTTTCCTTACTGGTATTTTTGGAGGCATGGAAGTCTCAGCGCTATTCTTGTACTTTTCTGCCATTTTCCAGGCCTATCGCAAGCTTGCCTTCTTCTTACTCTGATAGGTCTTCAGTTTTTCGCCGAGAAATTTTTCGTGTTATTTGCATTTTTTAACAATTTTATTTATGTGTTCCTCCTTGTTTTTACTGTGCTTCACCAGCCTGTCGCGCAGCTACTATTCTTTCTTGCCTGCCCAGTCAATGAATTGCCGCTATACTGCCTCGATACGGCTCTCCTTTTCTTGCTGGCGCAGTAGCAACTCCTTAACCTTCTACTATTCCTCTTATAAGATCGAGCATACTCTATACCAGTTTCTCAAGATGTTCCTTGAGTAGGCCTTCTTCGAATTCATTGACAAGCAAACTCTTAGAGTTCAATTTTAGCATAATGTGTTCTTTTTGTGTATATAATATAGTAACAGCCAATGGTGGGGATGGATGATTCATCTTAAAAATCATTATCACTCTTCGCCTTCCATCCTAAGCCTGATGGCGTGGGCCTGCAGAGGCCCCTCCAGGGTCAGCGGCTGGAACTTCCTTCCATCGGCCTTGAAGAACTTGCTATCGAACTCCACCCACTGCAGACGCAGAGCGTGCAGGAAGCACTCCATGGTGTCCATGGCCATGATGACGCCCAATGAGATGTTCAGGAAGAAGTAGATACCGATGCTGATGACAATGGTATTGGCGTTTGCGATACCGTCACCAATAGTCTTTTACAGGAAAACCCTGGAGAGCTGACCGTGAGCGAGGGATAAGGCCCATAGACGAAGATAGAAGCAGTGTTAGAGATACTGCCCAGCACGAACTCGATGGTTTAGATGATCTGATGAACTGCGATTTCGCTGATGTCGTGTTCCTAGTGTCCACCATGTCCTTTAGCAACCTCCTGTTTTGGCTTGGGTGGTCTGTCGGCATCATCATCAAGATGGTCGTGGAGGCTGTCCTCGATGTCATGTTTTTCGTGGGCAGGGGCAGAGGGCATGCGGCACCAGATGATAACTGGCTTGAAGATGAGCATCCATGGCACGCAAATGAGCGCCATCATCAGCAAGTTCTTCTGCAGAGCTTCCTGCGAGTGCATATCCCACAACGGCTTGCCCTAAGTAGAACCCATCTTGAGCGGAAGCGCAATCATCTGAGCAATGAGGAGGGAGCGTCAGAGGTGGGGCGATCTTCACCCCATGCGACGGTCCACTTGAAGATGATCAGGATGCACATATACCCGAAAGTGCAGAAGAAGAAGATCTGCTGAGGCAACCACTCGAAGAAAAAGTCAACATAGTTCTTGAAGTGGAGAGTGTTCAGCGCCTTTAGGAAGATGGCTACGTAAATGAAAATGTACCTAGAGTCATTTGGGCAACACCGATAATGACTGCGAACTTCATCTTGTATGAGTTGAAGAAGCTGAGTTCGTTTGATGCGCGGATCCACTTGGGATCGAATCCGAACGGATAGACGCAGTGCTCGATGCGTTCTGCCTCCTCTTAGTGCTATGCGTGTCCGTAGCATGAACCGAAGACGTTGAGGGGGATGGAGAAGAACTCGTTGTAGATCCATCCCGAGTAGAAGGCGAAACTGCCCATCAGGAGCAGAAGGTAGCGCAGATTGTAAACGTCAGGGAGCAACTGCTTAGCCTCCTTACTCCAGATTAGCCATAAGGCTCCAGCTAGGACGAGACCGCCGTGACCGATGTCACCGAACATGACACCGAAAAGGAAGGGGAAGATGGGAATGGCGAACAGAGCTGGGTTTACTTCTTGGTATCTGGGCACACCGTAGGTGTTAATGATCTCCTGGAATGGAGCAGTGAATGAGTTCATCTCGAAGTGAGTCGGTGGCTTCTAATCCGTCTCAGGCTAACGGATGGTCACAACAGATGGAAGCAGTTTGAAAAGTAGCCGCGTTTCTCCTCAGTGATCCATATCTTGGCAATGAGAGAGTTATATCTTTCCTCGAGGAAGTTCATGGTGTGGAAGATGAGCGCTTCTCTCTGCAGCAAGATGCGGTAGGCTTCAAATTTAGAATACCCATAATCTGAGTCCGAGATGGAGTGCAGCAGATCCTCCCTCAGTTTCTTCTCAGTCATGGTGCATAGCTGTTTGGTATCGGTGATGGTATCCTCGATCTCCTTGATCTTGTCAAAGATTTAATCCTTATTGCTGGGCAAAGTATATTTCTTTGCATAGAAGGTATCGCTTATGCGGTTCACCTTCGTCAGGATATTGGACCCTGCCTCCAGGATTACGATGAAAGCGGTGCGTGGTTAGATCTAGGGCGAGTCGTTGGGGATGTTGAAGGTGTAGAGAATGCTGTTGCCCTTGCTGGCTCTGAACACCATTTTCGAGAACTTTAGAAGGTCCTTCGACTCGACGATGCCAGAGACATTCACCAGACGCAACTGTTAGAGAGTTGTCTTGGTGAAATCCACAGCCTCGTCTCCGTCCTCCCGTTTGCTATTGAAGATCTCGCGAGCCTTGAAAAGCAGGTATTTGTAGTCCTCCAGGTCTATTATCTGCTTCTGCGATGCAGACAGCGACTTGATAGACTCATCTAGCGATAAAAACTTGCGCTAGATTTCGTCCTCCATCTCGTCGAGGATGGCCAGTTCTGTTATCCTCCTGGTGGCGATGACTGCATGTTAAACTGTGTACTTTCTGCATGTTTTTCGAAGACTCTTTCGACCAGGGGTACTTCTGGGAGGTCTATGTTGAACTTGCGGACGTGTCTGAGGATTTGGTTGATCTTGTTGATGACTTCTTCGCAGCGTCGTATGGAGTTGTAGTAGGGTTTGTGGAAGTTGTTGGCAGCCGCATCCAGGAACTCGACGAAGCCGTGCGGGGCCAGCTTGGCCACCACGTGGTAGGCGTCCTCCTTGGGGATGTACAGCTAGTAGTACTTCATGAGGGCTGAACGGAACAGCGACATTCAACTGATCGATTTAATATAAATTAGATTAAATCTTATCAGGATTATCATCCTCACATTCATAACATGAACGTACAACTATATGGGATAATTGCACTCCATAACCCATGCCTTCACAGTAAAAACTCACTATTTTGGTAGGCTAGCATTCAAGGCGGATGATGTTCGATTATATTTAAAGCCATATCTTAGAGAACTCCGCATGTCCACTTTCGACAAAAGCCAACTCTCCTCGTGGATCAAACTCACCGATGATTTCTACCTAGACCCAGACGGGCTCCTCGGCAAGGGCTGCTTCGGAGAAGTCTTCAGAGGCTACTCCATGAAGCGCGATAAGCTGCTCGCCATCAAGACCATGCAGGGCGAAGGATACGAGCGCGAGGTGGAAACCCTGATGGCTCTTTCCTCGCTCAACCACCCCTCGATCATGGGCTACTACGGCTTCGAAAGGATCAAGGACAGCATCTACATCTTCGTTGAGTTCTGCCCCAACGGCACCCTCACCGACCTCATCAACGAAGGCATCCCCGAGGAAAGAGCGCTCCTGCTGTTCCGCCAAATGCTTTAAGGCATGTGCTACATGAACGCCAAAGGTATCCTCACTTCCACATAGGCAAGATGCACAGAGATCTAAAACCAGACAACATCCTCATCGGTATGGAGAAGGACGTGAAGATCAGTGACTTTGGGCTTGCCCGCGAGACTACCGGCATCTTTGTTACTGGCCAAATGGGAACCCCTCTCTACGCAGGTCCCGAGGTCTACCTCAATAAATACGACGAGAACTATTCGGAGCGTTGCGACGTTTGGGGCGCAGGAATGATCCTCTACGAAATGCTGACGGGGAAATTGCTCTTCCAGAACGTCAATGTACCATCCACAGCATATAGACCTTTGAAGATCTGAAGAAAGAGTGGCACTTGTATGAGACTGGGCAGCGACGAGTGCGTTTAGACAGCAAGTTGCACCAGGATTGGACCTTTTTCATCAACTACATGCTCACCTACGATCCCCAGAAGAGACCCACCTTCCACCAGGTGCTCGAGAAGCTCAAGATTGTCTATGACACCATGCTGAATGAGATTCGCAACAAAGTAGCACACGTTCCGAATGCAAATACTAGAGCTGGAAAAGCGGAAATTTTCCTGCAGTTTACTGTCGACAAATACGGCATACTTGCCAAGATCAGTGAAAGACTTAGTCAGAAGGCATTCAATATTCGTCCCTAGCTTAGGTAGATCATCGAGTTCCTCGTTCTTTCCCAATACGTCTGCCATATCAAGAAACTCTTGCGCAATCTAAGGTATCAAGGAATCTAAGTCAATAAAGAGGTCCTTGCTGAGAAAAATGAACATGGATTACTGCTTGACAAGTATGTTAACTTTTTCGAGCACGAATACAACCTCTACAGTCATCAACTTCAAGACCGTATCGTCCCCAAGCTGCTCTAAGAATATGCCAAGAAGCCATAATCTGTGCCGATCGTGAAGGACCTCAAGGATACTTGGGAACTGGCGGTGGATGTCAGTGACGGCAGCTACGATGTGGAAGAGACCTATAACCAGCACCTCAAACTCATCCTCAAGGAGAAAATGGACGTCTACCATAAGGGATTGCTCGTATCGCTCAAGGACGAAGAGATCGCCCTATACCATCTCATCCACGTAGGAGCCCTCCTGGAGGAGTTGATCAAAAACGATGACTACCTCAAGAAGAACTACGTCAAGGACATCTTGGCCAAGACCGATCCGGAAACAGGGAAGAGCATGCCAAGCAGATCACCGCTTTGAAGAAGCTCATTGAATTAGGCAAGCAGTGAACACTTATCATCCTTATAATAATAATCAATGAAATATATCCTATCACTCACGCTCCTCCTGCTCTTCGCTGCCTCGGCTCACTCCGCCTCCTACTACCAGTGCATCGACTCCGCCTTCAACAACACCTGCAAGACCAAGTTGTACGCTTGCACCAATAATCCCGAATGCTCCTACCAACTCCATGAAAACACCAAACACATCTTCCTCGACCAGGACTCCACAGTCTTCCCGCCCCTCTACTTCTCCAACTCGCTGGCCAGGGACTTATACGAATGCCTCAAGAAGGAGTGCTCCCTTCCAGAAATCAACGAAAACTATCCGAAAACTTTGCCCTTCGACTATTGCCTGATCGAGGTCTTTGACACTTGCGGAGGAGATATCGACCAGATCTTCAAAAACCCAAAAATAGTATCTTCGGAGGCTGATTGCTATCGCAAGTATTGCAACTTCCCGCAAGTGACCACCTAATGATGCTCTTTATCGACATCCCCATAATTAATCCCTATAAGCAATCATAAGCATTTGATCAAGTTGATTCTTTGGCTAAATAATTGAAATTTAATATAATAACGGCACATGAGATCTGGATCAAAGTAGCAACGGAGGTGCTGGAATATATGCTCAACGATTATTAGTTCTTGGAGGACTATGAGATCATCGACAGTCTCAAGACCAACAAATACTCCTTCGTCGCGCAGATCAAGAACAGTACCCAAAAGGTCAGATTCATAAAGAAAAAATTTACGCAAGATCTCTTCCCTCGCTTCAAGGCGCTAACCAAACTATACAAAAGCGGCATAGTACTAGCAGACAACATGTTCATTATCGAGTAGTGCGAAGAGCATTACTTCTATGTGATTGAAGCTTTGCTGGAACCTACCAACCATCGCTTCAGAAGCTTGCAACAGTATCTATACGAGGTCAAGCCCAACGATGAAGAAAGGAAGGGAATAGTGAGCAAGGTCAAAATTTTAGTCGACTGCTTGCACCAGGAGGGGCAACCATATGCAGGCCTAGATGTAAGGAGCATCATCGTAGACGACTAGGGACACATATACCTTGCTCCCTTTCAGCTTGAGTTGGAGCTAAGAACTGACAACTTCAGTAGAGCCTACTACCCTCCATAATTGCTTGCCAAACTGGAAGAGGGGAACTGTGAGATTGATGAGATGGCTATGATGAGATGGGATTTCTGGTCTTTTGGCTGCATCATTTCATAGATATTGTTCTACCATTCGCCTTTATTTCTGTAGACCTCATCAATGAAGCAAATGAAGAAGATCCAACAGTTCGCATTCGCTGACTAATTGTCAAGCTTAGATTAGCCTATGAGAAACGTAATCACTAATAGTCTCAATAAGGAGTACATGCTCGTAATATCTCAACAAGTCAAACTGCAATCATTCCCAATAGTCAGAATGAAGCTGATCTAAAGAAAACCGTGAAAAATTGGAAGAAAAACAACAATCAAGCAAATAATCAAGATTTACAGAGCTTAACATTTACAAAGATAATTAGTCTGGGACAGTGAACTCATCATCACATTTTTAGCACTCGAGGGGGTATCATTCAAGGAGGAGCTCCACCTGACTGCAGCTCTCAACAAAAATACCACTTTTACATCGACGCTATCGAAGATGCCAATAAGTAAAACTTAATAAGGTCATCACAACTAGAAATAATTTTCCTAATTTGCCAAATTGCTTTAAAACCCTATAAAGTTGAGATCAAGGACGGAGTTGCGTTCTACTATCTTGATCAATTTGCAATCGTTGGTGATGATGCATGACGGTCGAAGACTATGGAATAAACAGATCCTTGGCACATATAAAGCCGATAAGGGAGCAGCTGTCCTCAAGCCAAGCTGAGAGTCAGCTGTGTATTAAATAGTCCTTA
Source organism: Nymphaea colorata (assembly GCF_008831285.2). Classification (NCBI taxonomy): domain Eukaryota; kingdom Viridiplantae; phylum Streptophyta; class Magnoliopsida; order Nymphaeales; family Nymphaeaceae; genus Nymphaea; species Nymphaea colorata. The sequence goes on along the minus strand of NW_022204640.1, from coordinate 14,542 downwards.
GTTCTTTGTCTAAGATACTCCAGCCATCATCAATAACCCAAATGTAGAATTCTTTAGAATTTCAATAAGCCCTTAAAATGCGTTGAAATAAGTAACAAACACACAGCAATCACTCATAAGAAAAAGAAGAAAAGTGATACTCGGTGGACATTCCAAGCATTTCCTAAATAGCCAACAGCATCAGCAACATCACTGAAAACTTCATGAAGAAGCTCTCCTCAGCAATCGATTCAAGATCCACCAGCAGCATACCTAAGGAACCAAACTCTTCCCTTTCTGAGTCTACTTTATGATATTTTATATTTATACTTCCTGTAATCCGCAAAGCACAAATTCACTATCAATTTATGCTCCATTATAATTTCGTGATCTTTCATGGACATAGAATTTATCGAGCTAGAGCACCGTTAGAATGTAATGAAGCTGATGGAGATTTGCGGACTAGATATGAAAGAAGCCTACGAACTCTATATCGATTCCGGCTACAACTTTGAAGTAACCACCCATCCACTCAGACTGCAGTCAACAAAAATTCAACCCCGCCCCAGTTGAGCCAAACCCACCCCCGCAGTATTAGCAACAGTACGCTCCGATGATTCCCAACATGAATTTCTTCGAAGCTATGCCAATCCTGCAAAATCAATTCTCCGAAGACGATGACTACAAATACACGTAGTATAAAAAATTCATGACAAGTGGCAAACCCTTCGATAAGAAGTACCCAGTACGCAAGCGGGAAAGTTTCTTTGAAAGGATATGTAAAAATAGAGATATCTAGTGCCCACCTTTTTCAAGAGCGAAGAAAATGATCCCTTCAAAAAAGCACTCGAAAGTATATTGGGAAGAGAGTAAACGTGAAGAACACGGTGGGAAACTTGAGTGAGGTGCTGGAGTGGTCATGGAAGGAGAAATACCCTGTACTGGTGATGGTTCTAGACTTTTCATTGGAGCACATGGAAGAAGTGAAGCGAATTTTCTCCGATGATATGTTCGTGGAGCAAGTCCTCAACCAGCAGTTCAAGTTATTCGGTATCAGTGCATTCGAGTACGATCTGGAGCAGGAACTGAAGGTGTTTTTCAATTTCGAGCGGGACCTTAATCACTTCATCGTCTGCAGAGTCAACAACGTCGATGAGGTCGAGATCATGCACAGGATACCAGTGCGCGAATCTTATGAAGAACTGAAGAAGAAGCTTAAATTGGTCAAGAGCTAATGTATCCAACTGGAAATGGAAGAAAGTAACATCGCGAGACAGTACCAGGAGGAACGCAGGGGCAATTCTCATATAAACGGCCAAGATCAGTCAAGGAAAACTTAAAACTAAAATAAGATAGAAAAATAAGACAGCAACAGTAAGAAGAGTTTTTCAAGGCTTGCATGCCCAAAAAGGAAGAACTATAGCAAGTTATCCATGATCAGACCAGCCTCAATCCAAAAAAGGAACAAAACCCGAACAGAAAGAGGAAAAGAAGCCGAACAAACCAGAGCCTAAAAAATAGTAGCTTTCATAAGAAAAGATCCGTAAAATCCGTTAGTAGAAATTTAGCAATCTGCCAAAATACTCAAGCGGGCTCAGCTTCAAGATCCGCGTTCCATCAGGCCAGAACATAATAATTTCCGTGGACTGCGAATAAAAGGTGCAATATCTATTCGACTATATATCATTCTAGCCCAATGATATCGGATTCAGCAATGACAGGACGAGGCAATTCGACATCTTCATCGGTTTTGGCGGGAGCTAGCGATTGAAGGGCAAATAGAACCATCAACTGAAGAGCCTATTCGAGGATTCATAAGTGCTGATAGTGAGATAGGCTACAGAATGATGATAGGGTGGATACTAATTCTATTGAAGCGCTGGCGTGCGGTGGGTGAATTTCCCGGGAAGTTTATAGATTTAGCTTATATCAGAGGCTCTGGAGTTGCGATCAACTGTGTTTTATCATTTATTGCTTGTATAATCACGGCCATGAGTAAAGTAATCGCCAAGGAGGGCTCGCCCCTCAAGTTCGATACCTCAAAAGCCAATATCGGGTGCTTCATCCATACCACCACTCCTCCCAAACGCCCCGACCACAACCTCTACGCCACCCCATACAAGACCAAGAAACGAGCCAGGCATGCGCGATAACAACAGATAGAATTTCAGGATAAGGCCTTCCTCGAAAGCGTCGTATGCAAGATACTCAACGATGCCGATTGCAAAGGCATCACCGACCTCATTGATAGTATGGTCTTTCCTGACCCTACAAACGCAGAAATCGAGAGCAACAGGGAGGCGCCGGGCGAGGTCAACGAACAAGATGAAATCACTCAGGTTTTTAGTGATTTTACGCCTTTCAACAAAAACACTCCCCCCAGAAAAATAAACGTTTTTACTCCCCACTGCGAACAGTACCGCATTCTCCCCCCCGTACAGCATCACCCCAACGCCGGCGGCCTATATAACTACGAGGAAAAGCCAGAATGTGCAACCTTTCATACAAGCCTCCTTGATTCTACTGTCGTCAGTCCCCGATCGGAAGAGGTCAGCTCAGAAATGATGACAGCAATCGGATACAACTACGGTTATCTGGCAGCGGGCAACTACCTCTACCAGCGACAGCCCTCACAGAGGAAACGCAAATCAGGCGCTGGGGAATAAGTGCAGGAGTATAAAATTGTCCCTGAAAGAGTACTTGCCATTCTAGTCAGATCGAAGCCGACGGACGTACCACCCTCATGGTGCGACACATCCCCAACAAGTACACCGAAGAGATGCTCTTCGAGGAGATCGGTCGCAACCACAGGATGAAGATTAACTTCCTCTACCTGCCGGTCGACCACTTTAATGCCTGCAACGTCGGATACGCCTTCGTCAACTTCATCCACACCAAGTTCATCCGCGAATTCTACAGAGAATTCAACGGTCGCAGGTGGGACAGATTCAACAGCGAAAAGATTTGCGAACTGGCCTATGCCAGAATCCAAGGCACGACCAACCTGATGGACCATTTCAACGCCAGCCAGATGAGGGGAAGACCCAGCTCACGCATGAATGAAGTGAAGTCGAAACCTATGGATGCCGATACCATCAAAGGTTTAGACGGCAATGCTGACTTCCCTAAAGTCCAAGATTTTTGAAGTTTTTTCAAATATTGAATATATTCATGATGATTACAATAAGTAAACTTCCTTCAGCCCTGAATGCATGGGTAGTTTTATTGGCATTGCTCCAAGTTATTTCCTAAACTTAGCATAATACTCATGTCCAATCATTCCATCTAAAACCTAGCCAAAAAATAATTGATTCACTCTGATTGCTAATTTTTCTGGGGGGTGTGTTTAATAATTGATTAATTATTTTGGTGATTATATTATATTAATTTTTAACCACAGATGACTCACAGCTACGGGTACAAGCGCAAGACCAGACACAAATTCAGAAAGGGCTTCAAGCAGCACGGTGCCATCCACATCTCCAAGAGTCTTACCTCCTACAAGATCGGAGATATCGTCGATATCGTGGTCGACGGCGCCATCCACAAGGGCATGCCCTACAAGTACTACCACGGCCGCACCGGTACCGTCTTCAACGTCAACCCCAGAGCCATCGGAGTCATCGTCAACAAACAGGTCAGGAACCGCATCATCCCCAAGCGCATCCACGTGCGCGTTGAGCACCTCAAGCTCTCAACCTCCCGCGTGGAGTTCCTCAACAGGATCAGGCAAAACGACAAGCTCAAGACCGAAGCCAACAAGAAGGGACACCGCATCTCCACCAAGAGAGTTGTTGCCCAGCCCGCAGGAGTCATCAACATTGAGAAGCCAGATATTGAGCTCCTCAACCCCAAGCTCTTCTTCGAGATTGTCTGATTCGCCTATTTAAATCACTGTTGATATAATCATTTCATGCCACCTCGCAAGGGCAAGCGCAAGTTCGAAGAAGAAGACGAACTCGATAAGGTAGAAGTCAGCTCCAAATGGGCAGCCGTCCTGCAACAGGATGATTAGGAAGAGGAAGAGGCACCCAAAAAAGAAATCTTTAACTTTGATTTCAGCAAAGAGCATCTGCTTCTCAACCAAAAGGATCCGCCCAAGAAGGAGGAACCGAAGATAGTATTGTCCCCTGAGGAACAAGCTGAATTAGATCGGAGGTTGGAGAAGGAGCGAAAAGAAAAGGAGAGAAGGAGAAGATCAGAAAGGAGAAGAAGATGGAGAGGAAGAAACAACTCGAGAAGGAAAAAGAGGAGGAGAAGGTCAAGAAGGAATAGGAGGAAAAATAGGAAGAATAGTTGGAGAAGGTCTTATAGTCCAATAAAGTAAGGGAAACGACACTAAGCGCATCTTCTCCCTATTCATCATTATAGCTGTCGTCGTGGGTACTCTCCAGTATCAAAAAGAAATCTACGTCAAACTGTCCAAGTTTAGACTCGATGGAGAAGTCAACTACTACGAAGTACTGGAGACCACCAGTGGCGTCACCGAAGCTTAACTCAAATCGCAATACAAGAAATTGGTCTTGAAGTACCATCCTGACAAAAATCCAAGTTGTCATACCTGCAAGGACAAGTTCGACTCAATCATGCAGGCTTGGGAAGTGCTGGGGAATCCTTAGAAAAAGCAACATTATGATCAAAACAGCGGCTACATCAACCAAATCCCCTCAGAAACCATTACTCTCACACCTGAAAACTACAATTATCTATTGAGTGATTCAGACGACTTGTGGATCGTGCAAGTCTATGACTCTACCAGTCAATATTGCCACTACTTTGCCAGGTTCTGGGATGAACTGCATTAAAACTACAAAGGATTGGTCAATTTCGGTCGTATCGATGTGTGGCAGCAATCCTAAATGAAGGGCTTTATTCCCTATAGATTCCAGCTCTTCCCAGGATTATACAGTGTGCATCGGGGAGAATAACGCCTATGCCAGCTAGATTTCGATCGTCCCCACAAAAGCATCGACTATTGCATTGAATCTCACATCAAAGATTCTCCGTTTGCCAAGATTAGCGATTGGTCTGAGATCAAGGAAACAAGGAAGAAGGTTGCTATCCTTGGCGGCGCAGTGAAGCTGAGCACCCGCATGAAGCTAGTCCATTCCAAATTCTCGCGATACTTCGACTACTATGTGATGAGCAACACTGATACGGTGATTCAGATAAAAGGCACCGACCACAAGTTCGACTACAGCAACTACGAGAACAGCAAGAACTTTTCGATAAATATGCGCAATTCCTTCAAAGCAGCATCGTACAGCAGAGATCTATGTGTGAAGTGCAAGTTAATTGCAAGGAGTATCCCTGTGTGTTGCTGATTGAGAAGGAGTTTAGAGGAGAGGAGCTATTGAAGTATCCAGTGTTTGCCATCAAAGAGGAGGCTTAGTTTTTGCATAAGATCGAAGTCATCAAGAATATGACCGGCCTATACTAGCGCTTCCAGCTGGGACTCTACCAGGACGGCAAGCTGGAGCTGGGCAACTTCGACTAGGTGGATGACTTGCACCCCTAAAACGGAGAGGTGATTGATCTCACCTGTGTGGCCAATACCTGGCTTCGGTCGCTGGTAAAACTCGTAAAAAGCGTTATTCCCCAATGATCAAAACTAATTTATATCCATAAAAATCTGTAAATCACCTCTTGACTGCTAGTTCCTCAAAGGCAGAGCGAATATGTTGCGAGCCAACGTACTCCTTCCTGTCCTAAATGGCCTTATAGATGGATTCGTTGACGAGTGTCTCCAGGTCTGCTCCGCACCAGTTCTCGCTCTGCTTTGCAATGAACTCCACTGTTTATTCATCGACCACGCTCAGCTCCTTTGTCTTCTTGCTGAGAATCTTCTGGAAGATGCCCTTGCGCTGTTCGAAGTTAGGAGGCGGGATGAAGATCTTGAGATCGAAACGACCAGCACGCAGGATGGCATGGTCGACCAGGTCGATGCGGTTGGTGGCTGCCACGATCAGCACCTTCTCGTTGGGATAGAAGCCGTCCATTTAGCTCAGGAACTGGTTGATGGTGGCAGTGGTCTCGTGGGAGTCCCTGAGGTGGTTGAGGCGGTTGCCAATTGCGTCGATCTCGTCGATAAAGATGATGCAGCCGTTGGACACCGGCGTGCGCTTAGGAACAGCTAGCGGATGCGCTTGGGCCCCACTCCTGAAAAAATCTACTGGAACTCTGATGCACCACCTTGATGAAGCTGCACCCTGCCTCAGTGGCTAAAGCTCTTGCCAGCATGGTCTTTCCTGTTCCAGGTGGCCCATAGAACAGTATCCGCGTCTAATTCTAGCCCCCATGGCATGGTACTTTTCGGGAGAATGCAAAAAATCGATGACTTCTCTAAACTTTTCCTTGATTTCTCTCCTCCAAAGTAGTCATCGAAGGAGTTTGGACTAGCATAGATGGCGGACTTGAAGTCTACTGGGGACATACTGGGTTTGTTGATTTGTCTGACCATGAGTTTGAAAGTGGCAACTGTGACCAGACAGGAGGCGCCAATGGCTAAGGTTTAGTTGCTTACCAGGGCTTCCTTATTGGAAAAACTAATTTTCTTTTGGCTATTTAGCATAGAAGTACCAAATGAGACTATATATTTCCTCGATGGGGTAGTTGCCGGCAAACGTCTGGTACCAATCCGAGTTGTGCGAGCTGAAGAAAATGGTATCTCCGTCGAAATTACCTCATCGACCTGATTGAATTTGACTGCCTCCATGAAGGAGGAGATCTTGACGACGGTCTCATCCTCCTTGAGGAATTTATAGAAGAAATAGCCAGCTGCAGCAAAACTGATGGTCGCCAGTATCTTGTTCTTGTGGGTTCGGAAGAAGGCCTTTAGCTTCGCCAGCATAATTATAATTAAAGTACCTAGCTTAATAAGTATCACTAACCTCAAATGGAGTTTTGGGAAATTGGAATGATATTCACTTCTATATGTATCCGCGATCGTTACTACTTTTGGCTAATTGATACACAATAACATCATTTTGGATTCCATTTTGGGTGCATAAATCAATTTTCACCATTTTTGCCTATTTTTCGCTTGTATAGGATCCTTAGGGTAACTATATGTTAATCTGGAACGACATTATGATTCCAAACAATTTTCCTCACAAATTCTTTTCGATAATTTGATTTCTAATATTTCTAATCGAAAATGATCGACTTTAGCCGCACCTTCTGCGACCTGCACCCCAACGAGCTCATCTCCAACTTCTGCTGCAAAGGTACGCCCCCACCCACGTAGAGGAGTGCAATGTCGGCCTCTGTGCCACCTGTATATGCACACACACCGAAACACACATCCAAAAACGCACCGCCCCCGAGTACGAAAATATCCGCGCCACTTACAGCAAAATGCAGGACAACATCCGCACTCGCATCTCCGCCTTCGAGCAAGAAAAATCTAGAATCGTAACCCCCAACCTACGCAGAACTTGATAATCGAGACAATAAACGGCAAGCGAAAGCAGATCGCTGAGGTAGTGCTGCAGGCCAGGCACGAGACGCTGGACTTCGTGAACCGTTTTTACGACGCGAAGGAGAAGGAACTGCTGCGCAAGGTGGAGGCCGATGAGAAGAAAGTTGGCCTGCATAACTAAAACCGCATGGAATCGCTGCTCAACTGATCTCGCGGGACGTCAACACTCTCTTTGCTTCCGCGCAGGACCTCAATTCCCAAACCTTCCTCGAGTCCTTCCACCGCATACGCACGCAAGTCCTCGGGAATTCCCTGCAGACCCAGAAGGATATTTCTGGCGAGCTTGACAAGAACTAAGCCTACGAGACCAACATCTCCATCAATCCCCTCTATATCAGCGACATCAAGAGCGCCCTAGAGCGCAGCATCTCCCTGGTCTTCGGCGAAAAGAAACAACAAAAAGCAGAGGTAAAAGAGGTGTCAAGAGTTCAAGAGCCACTATCACCAATAACGAAACCTCCAACTTGACAGTCATGCCCAAGAGATCAGATTCCATCACCAAAAGCAGCATGATCCTGCAGCCTCGCTACACCCAGACCATCATCGAGCCCTATACGCACTACCTCGTAAAGGATCAGAGCCAACCTCAGCTTCAAACGCAAGTGAGACGTGAAAGTTTCATGCCAAACACTTCAATCATGTCCAATAGTCCCGTCCAAATGGCTCCCACCCACCACCACTCCCAAAACTACAGTTCCCGCATCTAGCTAAGGCCTAACTCCTCAGAAAAGATGATAAAATAGAACCTGCCATTGCGCGCCTCCACCCAGCTTCCGCCAGCTTCATGGAGTCTAGTTTCGGCGTGAACGTGTGCGATCCGAGCAGGAAGATCAAGAAGTCAGGCCTGACCATCTTCAAGGCCGAGAACGAGCAAAAGGTTCAGTGATGTTTGCCAATTTTAAAATTAAATTACAATCACTGGCAGCATTTCTTTCGCTTCTTACTGTTGCTTCCCTCAGATATCTCGATCTTCTTAACGTAAACAACAGCCTTCTTGTTCGCGTCTCCACCTCCAGGCGTAGTCTTCTTTTTCTTCTTCGTCTCATCGTATATCTCTGGGTAATATTCATCTACCCTTGATGACGGTCATGAAGGCCTGCTCCACGTTATTGCCACTGAGTGCAGAAGTTTCTAGGTAGAAGAGTTTGTGTTCTTGCGCGAACTGCATGGCCTCTTCGACCTTCACGCACCTTTACTCCTCACGGTCGCACTTGTTGCCTACCTCCTGGATAGCTTACCCACCAAGATGCAGACGATACCCTCCTGGGAGTTCTAGCGCAGCTCCTTTAGCCACTTGGGGACGTTTTCGAAGGTTAGTCTGCGAGTAAGGTCAAAGGCTATGATGGCTCCCGCTGCGCCCTTGTAGTAGGCCTGGGTGATGGCTCGGTACCTCTCCTGACCTGCTGTGTCCCAGATCTGTGTTTGATGCGACTGCCCTCCAGTATAAGGTTTTTGCTGGCGAACTCAACTCCAATGGTAGCTTTTGACTCGAGAGTGAATTAATTCTTTTCGAATCGGGAGAGCAGGTTGGTTTTTCCCACGCCGGAGTCTAGTCCATAGCACAGTCCTTACCCCCGATGACCACCATCTTGAACAGGAAGTCGAAGTTCTCCCCCACGATGCTCATTTAATAATTATCAATAAAGTAAAAATTGAGAACCATCAATAGAGGAAGTCAGAAGTCTAGATATAGCTCTTGTGGCAGGACACAACTTTTTACGCTTGCTGCCTGTTGAACTATTTTTAGTGGTCTGCTTGTTACTCTTAACTATCTTGGCGTAGGAGCAACTAGTACACTCGTTTTCTTCGTTCCTGGTGAAGGTGATTGAGTTCTTGGTTTTTTTCTTGCCTATGCTGGTTGATTTTTCAGCGAAGTAAAGATTTTTGGTGGAGTCATCTCTTTTGGCTATTTTAACTTCAAATGTATTGCCCATTTAAAAGAGCTGCTTCTCTCTCAGGTCGTTGAGATTCTTCAGTTGTTATATTTCTTGGCTGAGGAGGTGGTAATTGGGTGGTTTTCGGCCATGGCCTGCTGGTTCCTCGGCTTTTTGACCCAGAATGCCATTTATTTTTTGAGTGTGGAATTGTAGTTTTGCAAGAAGTTGACATATTTCTTCAATTATCGTACCTCCTTGCTCAGCTCTCGCACCTGTTGCTTGTGGTTGATTAGCTCTTTGCTTAGAAATTGATTATCATTGACAAGTTATTATTTTTCTTTTTTCAATGTAGTTATTTCTTCAATTACTCTTTCGTACTCCTCTCGGTGTCTTTGCTGGCAATGATGCGTGCATTCCTTTTGGGATTTCTTTTTATTGGTCAGTATTTTTTTGAGACTATTTTCCAATTTGGCGGTGAGGTTGATAGACTCGATGATATCTTCTTCGTTTTGAAAAATTGTATTTTTCATTTGATTATAAATGCTTAACCGAAAGATAGCCATCATTAAAAGTCACTTCTTGCCCTCCTCCTTCTTCTCCTCAACGACCACCTGCCCCTACTCGTTTTTCTTCCCCTTGATGCAGATATACAGGAAGTGGTAGTTCTTGTCGTCCTTGTCAGTGTTGGTCGGGGTTATCTGCGCTGTCACCGTCGGCTTCATCAACTTGTGCACCCAAATGCCCCACTAGAACTCCTTACGCTTCAGGTACTACATCCTGTTGTCAGGGTTCCCGAAAGATATCATAATGTAGACTCCGTTTGGCCCCAGGACTCGGTAAACCTCCGTCAACATCTTGCTGGCATTCGTATTGGATCCCTCTCCGCACTGCATCCCAGCATCATTACCACAACTGAGTCGAAAGTTCCCTTGTCGATCACTGCATCAAATGAGTTCTATGCGAACTCCATGGCTCTCACGTCCATCTGGATGTATTTGAAGTTGGGGCCCTTTTCCTTGTAAAGTTCGTTCATCGCTTTTATGGATGTTTGGGAGATGTCGATGTTGGTGATGTTCTCGTAGCCGTCGTCGAACATCTACTCGCTGAGTCCTGCATCGAAAATGCGATACTCGAGTTGCCTGACCCAACGTTGAGGATGCGGAACTAAACGGGGATATTGGCGCCGATGAGATCACGGAGGGTGAAGTAGCGTTGGTACCAGTCGAAAGCACCAGGGTCTCTGGAGTATCTCTCCTCCCAATATTCTGCCCGTCCGTATTGGCTCATAAGTTTCAATAATATTATATCCATCATTAATCACCCTCATCCACTTTCCCCGCTTTCCTCCCAACCCAAACCCACTCAATACTTTTATGATATTGGCATTAAAATTAATAATAAACTATATGAGCAAGTAAAGAAGCACCCAGCCATTCCGCAAGAAATTCGCATACGATTTTCACAATGAGGGTCCCCTTGAGAAGCCCAACCCTTTCTAGACGCCGAGCAAGTACAACACGATCGATTCAAAACATACCGAGGTGGACATCTCAAACGCTAATTTTTCAATACAATCCTCCAGGATCGCAGAGGAGACCGCCCAAGTCTCTCCCAAGCACGCCCACTACGAGGACTTCCTGAGGCAGAAGATGGAACAGTTCGAAGCAGAGACCTCCAAAATCATGGAGAAGCAGGATAGGGACATCTACTTCCTAACCGTACAGATCAAGAACTATGAAGTACAGCTCAACTAGTCTGAAACGCTGTGCCAAAAACAAAAGCAGGAGATTTTGCAACTGAGAAACGATATTCAGACCCTCATCACTGAGAACAACGAAATCAACGAGAATAATAAGTACCTCTAGGAAACGTTGACGAGAATGGGAGTGGAAAACTCAAAACTCAAGGAATCTTAGAACTGCTCATCGCGGAAAAGAATTAATCGTGGAAAATTGCAAATAAAAAGGAATATGCAAGCGTCCAAACCTCCCACCATCTCAAGCGCGAAATTTAGGACCTAAGGATCATGGTTGCCGAAATGGAACACGATATCAAAAATTGCCAATCTTGCTTCACCCTCCGCAGAGAAAATGAAGAACTAGCTTAGCCTACAACCACCTCAAGATAATCTACGGAGAACTCACGCAGGAAAAGGCAAAACATAAAAAGACCTTCTCCAGAATATCACTGCCAAAATACAAGAGAACCAAAACATCATTCGCGAGAATATACAGCTGAAGGAGAAGAGGCGAGGGTCGGGACTGAAGGAGGGCAGGCAAGATTGAAAGAATCAGTCGCTAAGAGATGCAGAACCCTCACTGATCAATTTTGACTTATATTATCTCTCATTCTCTCATCTATCACAATACTCATCCTCATCAACAAGTTGAACAAGCAAAAGCTTCTGCAAACAGATAGTTTATATAGCTGTGTTGATTGGTGATACATAACTGCGAAGGATGATCAGTTCATTTCCTCCTTATCGATCTCCATGCCCCTGCGTTGGATGTAGTCGATGGTGAATGGGACGCTCTCAGTGGATACTTCTGGGAATTTCATTGCGATTTGTCTGTTGATGGCGGCGATATTGAGATTTGCCTTGTCGGAGGGGGGCACGTCAGAATCTCCTCCAGGAATGTGTGAGCCAACTCCTGCAAAATTCTGCGGAGCCGCGCTCGACATTGATGGTCTTTTGGAAACTGAAGGCCTTGAGGATCTCCTCAATGTCCTCCTCTTGAAGGGAGCGTTGGGATCCAAAGTGTTCATAATGCTGCTCATCTTTAATTATATATGACTCTGAATTGCGAATCCCAGCATATTCATATGCATTCAGGCACTTGGGTGGGCGACAACTTAACTGTACATACGATCATGTCAGTAGCACAAATAAGCACGTTCTCCTTGTCCTTGCGGTTGGTCACGCTGGTGCGGAGCTTACGACCGCGGATTTCATTTGAACGCATCGATAATTCCTGCAAAGATTTGTTGCTTGAAGTGGGACGGTAGAATTTCTTGACGATGTAGGGCGTTTCCTTCTTCTTGAGCCTGAGCTCGCCCTGGGCTTCAAGGTTGAGTCCTTGACCTTGAGAGAGTCGAGGCAGTTGTAGTCTGCGCTACTGGCGCTGCGGTTGTTGCCATCTAGGAGGAGACTGAGTCTCTTGGACCTGCCCTTCTTCTTGAGGCAGAGCTTGAACTTCTCGAAGTGGGCCACTTTCTTGCTGGGGTAAAACTCCTTCCCTGTGGTCTTGAAGTGGTAGGAGGAGTCGGACTAGTCGGCCTCAGTATGAGGTCTGTACTTCATACTCATAATCTGCGAGTTCTCCAAGTACCTGATCTCTTTCTTAAGCTGCTAAAAGTTCGAGACGCGAGCTTCGATTTGCTCCGAAAACTATGTGGGCTCTTTGGTGGATTCTTGCGGGTCTTCCTGGATGGAAGATGCAATGAGACTATCATCATTATTTTGCCTGCTGCGTACAGTCTCACGGCGTGCGCGTTCCTTGGCCTCTTGGTCTGCCCTGGCCTTGGCAGCATAGCTATTCTTGATCTTCCAAAAGGTGCTTCTCATAATAGTATTTTCATAATAAAATTTATCAGTGGGCGTCCAGACAGGTCGACCATGTCTTTCCGTTGAAGATCAGCAACGATTTCTTGTCCTCAAGACAGTCGTTCTACTCCTCGCCGTCCACGTTTTGAAGACAGTAGATTAGACCGTTGTGCACGATTCCCTGCTGGTTCCAGAAACCCTCGGAGAATGGCGGATTCTTGTTGTTCACGTATTTGAACACGAATTAGTTCTCCTAGCTGCTGTCTGTATTGGGGAAAAAAGTACGCTCGATGACGAAACTCATGCGGGAGTTTTCACTTTAAATTTCTTAGTTATACCCGCCGAAGACGAAGATCTGGCTTTCGTTGAGTGGAGCCCATCCGCTGCAACTGAGCAGACCGAACTCGCCTTGGTGCTATATGGTGGGATCACTTCGTCCACAGGTTGGCCGGATGCTGTAGACTTCAGGGTGTTGTTGTTTTCTCCATTGGCGTGGACTCCTCCAACTTGAGCAGGTAGCTAGTGCCGATAGCGCAAGGCAGGAATTGGTGGTTTCATACTTGCACGAAGCCATAGCCTTCACTTCTGCAGTCTTTGGCAAGAACATTTCGCACTTTTTGAGAGTTCATCGTTGTTGGTCATTCCTCCGCTGATGTAGATGATGCCCTAGTGGCACAGCACTGAGTGGGATGAGCGGCAATCAATAGTTCCGCCACTTTGGTGAGGTGTTGCCTGATCGGTTGAATTGATAAATATCCTTGCTGCGTTTGAGATTCTATAGAGAGGTGCCGCCTATTATGTAAATGTCTCCTTCTCGTTGGCAATGGTGCGATGGAAGGAGGAATTTTGAATTTGATTTCGAGAGGAACGACTTCCCACTTCACTGGTTCATTGGGCTTGATGGCATCAATGCGCACTAAGTGTAGGGTGGAGTTAGTGACTTCAAAGAAGTGCAGGAAGGGAGGACACTAGAAGAAGTTCTTCATCTAGATGCGGAAGAGTTCTGCTGAAGCATGCGGTCGGCGCTGAGGGCGGGAGTGGTAATGGTGTAAACTGGATTCTTACGCTTTTATTTTAATTTACGTTGCTATCCTTGAATGTCTTATGTTCTCGCCTTGCCAATATCCAATTGCATTTGTTCTGCTTGGGCTTGGTGAATGATTTATTCTTGATGCCGATGAGTCATTGAGACTGGCCTTGAGAGCTTACCGCTTCTCGTTGTTCATTTCCAGGCGAAGATTGAAAGCCATTTCCTGCTCTACCTATTGATTCTCTCGTGGAAGTGGCCAACCATACCACCATAGTTCAGCTTATTTGCCTTCTTTATGGCCTTCAGAGTCTATTGTGGATTGAATAGGTTCTTTTCAAGCATTCTCAATTCGGAAGTAGCCTGCAGCAAGTCCTTCTTGAGCGCCTACAGCTTTTTCTGGATTTCGATGTACTTTGAAGTTTCCTTGCGGATATCATACTCCTTCTCTCTGAAGTAAGCCTTTATCTCTTGGATTAGTCCCTCCTTCACTTCTTCCAGTTCTCTGATCACTGAATATCCTCACAATTACACTGCTTTGTGTATTCTTCCGTGTTGTCAGGCTTGAGGAATGAGTTGCGACCAGTTTCGTTCTCAAGTTGCAGGATAGTATCTCTGAGGCGTTCAGATGTCTT
>NW_022204639.1:7500-25000 GCF_008831285.2 Nymphaea colorata | reverse complement strand
AAAAGTTTCATCGATGGGTTAACCATTTTGATAATATGTCAACCTCCATTACTTCGTGCCCGAAATTAATTCCTATGCATCCAACGAACAAAGTAAATATGGCCAATATAAGCAGGGGAAATAACATGGTATTGTCCGATTCATGCGGATATAGTAAAGTATGAGAGTCTTTTTTGAAAAAATGAGTACTAAAAGATGATCGCATGGTTCTTACATAACCGGCAATTTTATATGTATTAGAAAACGAGCAATTGGAAAAGGAGGACTTGTCATTATTATTCCTTGTTGTTAAAAGCAAATTGCTGCTAACAGGTTTGGAACCTTCTTGCCCCCATATGGATATTGAATAGAAGGAACTATTTGTGTGTCCGCTGTAATTTTGAAAATGACTACGTAAATGCCCTTCGAAAGTAAGTAAATACATACGAAACATATAAAATGCAGTTAATCCTGCTGTGTAGAAAGCTATTATCGCAAAAAATCGGTGAATACAACCAACTATCATTAAGAATTCGTCTTTGGACCAAAAACAAGCGAGGGGTGGAATACCACAAAGAGAAAGTGTACCTAAAAAAAAAGTTGTTTTTGTAATTGGCATATATTTAGTTAAACCGCCCATAAGAACCATGTTCTGACTCTTAGTCGGAGAATACCCAATAATGGGTTCCATGGAATGAATGATTGATCCAGACCCTAAAAACAATAATGCTTTAGAATAAGCATGAGTGATCAAATGGAATAAAGCGGCTCGATAAGAACCTATACCCAAAGCTAACATAATGTATCCCAATTGAGACATCGTGGAATAAGCTAAACTTCTCTTAATATCTCTTTGAGCAAGAGCTAAGGTAGCTCCTAATAGTACCGTTATTACACCTATCAAAGATATGAATTCATTATGTAAGGTATGGCTATGAAAAGAGGAAGAAGCCGAGCTACAAAAAAATTCCTGCGGCTAACCATAGTAGCCGCATGTATCAGAGCCGAAATAGGATGGGTCCCTCCATAGCATCAGGTAACCATACATGAAGTGGGAATTGCGCAGATTTAGCAACTGCACCGAGGAATAATAAAGGCACAAAGCGTAGCAAATGAGGAATTCATCTCATTGTTATTAATGATCGAATCATTGAATATTTCGAATAAACCTGAAATTCGAAACTACCTGTTATTAAATAAAACCTAGGATTCCTAATAATAAACCAAAATCCCCCACACGATTGGTCACAAACGCTTTTTGACAGGCATTTGCTGCAATTGGTCGGGTAAACCAAAAACCTATTAACAGATAGGAACACATTCCCACTAGTTCCCAAAAAATATGGATTTGTATCAAATTGGGACTAGTAACTAATCCCAGCATCGCTGTATTGAAAAAACTCATATAAGCAAAAAATCTCAATATCCTCGGTCATGAGACATATAATTATCACTATAGATAAAACCAGGATTCCAACAGTAGTGATTAATATCGACATAATAGAAGTAAGTGGATCAATCAAGTAGCCGAATTCTAAGGAAAAATCACTAGTGATAGCTCCAAGACCATAGATATTCATAAATTGAGCTACCATTGATTTGCTGGATCGCCAGCTTAGTGGAAAAGACCATAACTATACTTAACAATAAAACAGCGGGAAAAGCCCATATACGACGAATATTTTTTGTTGCTGTCGATTAAGCAGGAGTTCAATCCTATTAACATAGTAACTAGAAGCGGAACGAAAGGTATAATCCATGCATATTGATATGTGCGTTCCATAACCATAATAATAAAATAAATCA
The DNA here is from genome assembly GCF_008831285.2 of Nymphaea colorata. Taxonomy (NCBI): domain Eukaryota; kingdom Viridiplantae; phylum Streptophyta; class Magnoliopsida; order Nymphaeales; family Nymphaeaceae; genus Nymphaea; species Nymphaea colorata. The sequence goes on along the minus strand of NW_022204639.1, from coordinate 23,215 downwards.
AACCTTTTCCTCTATTTTCTTCTAATTAATTATATTAATTATTGTTCCCAATCACATTCATCACCAGTTCTTATTTATTTTTTTTTTTAACACAAACCAAATAAGGATACGAAAAGAATATCTTTTTATTAATCTCGCTCTTCCTCGACTATTTAAAATTTGACCCAAGGAGTTACAATTGAATTGGTCAAATGATATAATTAAGCAAATTATTGCTTAATACTAGGGGTGAAGTAATTATTAGCTTTTGATATGGATCATGAGATCCGCAAATAACTCAACCCAACAAGATCTTTTATCCAAAATCATTAACTAATTTAAATTTAATTTGAAACTGATTGATTGGCTTCCACCAGAACTTGTGGGAAATTCTATGATACCTTGTAACCTCCCATATGGGTGAAGTAAGAAGGTGAAGTAAAGGTTACTTAAATTGCCTTAATCAAGTTCAAGTAATGTTCAAGTAATGGATCATTGAACCAAAAGTATTATTCGAATCGTGGGGGCGCTATGCTTTAATGGGATCAATTGGTAGAGAAAATCTTATTGTTTTATCTCATGTAGGTAATTAATTTCTGGTTATTGTTATTAAATGTATTACGACGGTAGGTATATGTAGGTTATATATATGGTCTATTTGAAATAGACTGAGATAGGAATTGTAACCTTTTATTTTATTTATTTTTCTTTTATATTATTTATCTGCGGGGGTCGATTTCATCGGTAGTTGATACCATCGATCCTAATGAATGGAGATATGAAACAATTAGTACAATTTTCTTTCTTCTGAGATTTCATTGTATGCAATAATAATGATAATGAATACTTCAAAAAGAGAAAAAAGATAACTATTTTTTTCTATGAGAGTTATACCTAGCGAATCGAATCTCCTTTCTTTTTATTCTCCAACTTGAGTTTGAGTCCCTAGCAATAATTTAGTTTAGTCCCTATTATATGCTATATGCGCATATTTGTATGTTATGAAGAAAATCTATAAACTAAATAATAGATATATGAAAGAAAGAATTAATGATCTATTTTGAACAATACATGTCTTTCACATTCAACTTAGAAAAGTTCATTTTTGCATGGCGGTTCCAAAAAAACGTACTTCTATATCAAAAAAGCATATTCGTAGAAATTTTTGGAAGAGAAAGGGATATTGGGCAGCGGTAAAAGCTTTTTCTTTAGCTAAATCCATTTCCTAACCGGTTATTCAAAAGGTTTTTTGTACGACAAAAAAAATGAAATAAAAAAAGCAAAGAATAAATAATAATGTGATAAGAAACCCTTCAAATGATCTAAATCAACATCAATCAATGATTGGATAAATTAATGATTCTGTATCATATATTGGGCCCTCAAAATGGCACTATTTGTGTTTTAAAGGGCGTTATTAGACGCAAGATACAAGGTTCAATATAGTGAATAGAGTGCATTTTTTATATGATTTGCGAGATGGGGATTGCCATTTTCCCCATCGATTCACTATTTTCCCCATCGATTCACTATTACTAAGCTTAAGGTAAGCTAGTAACAATTATGGAACTTCAAATATTGACTTGAATGGCTATTCTTCGATTGATTCAATAATCATCTATTGCAATTGCATTGAACCTCTCATATCGACGATTGAATATGCATGAGTTAGTATTACTTCGAACAAGCCGCCATGGTGAAATCGGTAGACACGCTGTTCTTAGGAAGCAGTGCTAGAGCATCTCGGTTCGAGTCCGAGTGGCGGCATTCTCTAAAACAAAAAAGGACACAACGGATCCTTTAATTCGATACCATATTTACATTCGGTAATTAAGGAAGGTTCCCTTTTTTTATAACTATAAAAACAAAAATGATTGTTTATGATATTGCAACTTTAGAACATATATTAACTCACATATCTTTTTCGATCATTTCAATTGTGATTCCTACTCATCTGATGACCTTGGTCTATGAAATTGTAGGACTATGTGATTCGTCAGAAAAAGGCATGATAGCTACTTTTTTCTGTATAACAGGATTATTAGTTACTCGTTGGATTTATTCGGGACATGTACCATTAAGTGATCTATATGAATCATTAATGTTCCTTTCATGGAGTTTCTCCCTTATTCATATAGTTCCATATTTTAGAAACTATAAGAATTTTTTCAGTAAAATAACCGCCCCAAGCGCTATTTTAACCCAAGGCTTTGCCACTTCGGGTCTTTAACTAAAATGCATCAATCCGCAATATTAGTGCTGCTCTCCAATCCCGTTGGTTAATGATGCACGTAAGTATGATGTTGTTGAGCTATGCAGCTCTTTTATGTGGATCATTATTATCCATAACTCTCCTGGTCATTACGTTTAGAAGAAAGATAGATATTTCGGTAAAACCAATCATTATTATTAGTTCATTTCTTTTGATGAGACCCAATACGTGAATTTTCGTTTAGAAATTATCACAGGTATCAATTGACTCAGCGATTGGATTCTTGGAGTTATCGTGTCATTGGCTTGGGTTTACCCTTTTAACTATAGGTATTCTTTCAGGAGCAGTATGGGCTAATGAGGCATGGGGATCTTATTGAATTGGGACCCCAAAGAAACCTGGGCATTTATTACTTGGACCGTATTCGCGATTTATTACATACTAGAACAAATAAAAGTTTGCCAAGGTGCAAATTCAGCAATTGTGGCTTCTATGGGATTTCTTATAATTTGGATCTGCTATTTTGGGGTCAATCTATTAGGAAGAGGGCTACATAGTATGGTTCATTCACATTAAACATCTAATTGAAGAAAAAAACTGCAGAATACATAGAAAGATTGTACACATACCCTTTCATTCTCATATACCCCTCTCATATACCATAAATTATTAACATAATATTATTATCTCATTTATACATTATATGTATAAGGTAAAGATATATATGTAATCAGAAATATCTGTAGTTAAATAATAAAAACTACAGATATTTCTGATTACAATTTCCTTCATTTAATTGCATTTTTGACTTGATAGAAGGAAAAATCTTCTTTTCCTTTTGATTGGTCTAGCCAACGATTGATTTGTTTGTAAACAGCAGTGCAGGATTATTGGATTGGATCTTCTGTGCTGCCCATAACCATAAAAAAATCCATCCATGAAAGCTACCCATGAAAGTAATTAGATAGAATAGTTTCTACCTTGTCAACTGATAGTGAAAGAACGAAATCTGGATAAATACCAATACCTATTATAGGTAAAAGGATACACATCAAAATAAAGATTTCTCGTGGTCCAGAATCCACAAAGTGAGACTTGGGAACATTGAATAACCTGTATCCATAGAACATCTGGCGTGACATAGATAATGAATAAATAGGAGTTAATATCATTCCAATTGCCATTACAAAAGTAATTAGTATTTTTGACATTACAAGGTATTTTGGGCTAGTAATTATTCCCAAAAATATCACAAATTCTGCAACAAAACCACTCATTCCTGGTAATGCGAGAGAAGCCATTGAGAAGCTACTGAACATCGTAAAGATTCTTGGCATTAGTATAGCTATTCCCCCCATTTCGTTAAGATAACGAAGACGTATTCTATCATAACTTGTTCCTGCCAGGAAAAAAAGTGCAGCACCAATAAATCCATGAGAGATGATTTGTAAAATAGCTCCATTGAGTCCCGCATCGGTTATAGAACTAATTCCTATTATTATGAAACCCATATGAGATACGGAAGAATAGGCTATTCTCTTTTTTAAATTGCGTTGACCAAGAGAAGTTAAAGCTGCATAGATTATTTGAATAGTCCCTACTATCATCAACCAAGGAGAAAATATGGAATGGGCGTGGGGTAATAATTCCATATTGACCCGAACCAACCCGTATGCTCCCATTTTTAATAAGATTCCAGCTAGAAGCATACATGTACTGTAATGCGCCTCTCCATGGGTATCTGGCAACCATGTATGTAAAGGTATGATCGGTGATTTGACAGCATAAGCAATAAGGAAACCCAAATAAAATATTATTTCCAATGCCACGGGATACGATTGATTAGCTAATGTTTCAAAATTTAATGTTGGTTCATTGGAACCATATAAACCCATACCTAGAACTCCCATTAAGAGAAAAATGGAACCTCCTGCAGTGTACAAAATGAACTTTGTAGCTGAGTACAGACGTTTCTTTCCTCCCCACATGGATAAAAGTAGGTAAACAGGAATTAATTCTAATTCCCACATGATGAAAAAAAGTAAGAGGTCTCGAGAAGAAAATGATCCTATTTGACCACTGTACATTGCTAACATCAGGAAATGGAACAATCGCGAATTTCGGGTAACTGGCCAAGCCGCTGAAGTAGCTAAAGTAGTGATAAATCCTGTCAATAAAATGGGTCCTATAGAAAGTCCGTCGATTCCGAGTCTCCAGTGAAAATCAAAAATATTTATCCAGTTAAAGTCTTCTTCCAATTGGATTAATGGATCGTCCAATTTAAAATGATAACAGAATACGTAGGTCGTTAGAAGGAGTTCAAATAAGCAGATACAGATAGTATACCATCGAACTACCTTATTTCCTCTATGAGGGAAAAGAGCAATTAAGGAACCCGCGGATATGGGCAAAACAACAATGATTGTTAACCAATAAAAATCACTCATAGTAAAGACAAAATACACTTTGATTTGACCAGAAAAACCCGCGCTCGGATTTTTTTATTTATCGAGTACGGGTTTTTGTCGGTAAAGAGGAATCAAATGGATTCAAGGGGAGTTTTTTGTAACGTATTAATAAGCTAGACCCATGCTACGGGTTGTCTCATGCCATAAATAAACCCGTATACTTAAGAAATCCGTTGGACAAGCAGATTCACATCTCTTACAACCTACACAGTCCTCCGTTCTTGGTGCGGAAGCAATTTGCTTAGCTTTACATCCGTCCCAGGGTATCATTTCCAGGACATCTGTAGGACACGCTCGTACGCATTGGGTACACCCTATACATGTATCATAAATCTTTACTGAGTGTGACATTAGATCTATTAATTTTTTTTGGAACGTCATAAATTTTCGGTCTGGTAGCTTTAGTAAATGATTAAATATTTTGGCACCAGACGAATCGGTGATTAGACCATAAAGTTTTGTTAGAAATCTATTTCTGATCTGTTCATGAGATAGGCCCAAGATACTTTGATCTCTTATCTTTCATCAAACATGGTCATATCAGTCAATACACGTTTTGCTAATCTATAAATGAATTATAGTTATATATAATAAAGAAAGAAAACGTATAAAATTTATTGTACTCTTATTCCTAATCCATGCTTATGATCCATTGATCCATAACGTGAGTCGAGTGTCTATTTACTTCTACAGAGTGACATAACGTATATGTCTTTATATATTTTATTTGAGTAAAGGTTCCGACTACCGACTATTTTTATTTATTCAATAAATTTGATTGATTGATACGAGTTGATTTTCTGTTACGATAGATCGAAGAAACAATAGCTGGTCCAATAGCTGCTTCGGCGGCTGCAATAGCGATAACAAAGATCGAGAAAACGTCTCCCTTTAATTGGCGACTATCAAATAAATCAGAAAATGTTATGAGATTCATATTAACAGCATTCAGTATAAGTTCAAGACACATAAGTGCTCTAACCATGTTTCGACTTGTGATCAATCCATAGATACCAATAGAAAATAAATAGGCACTCAAAACAAGTACATGCTCGAGCATCATTGACCAACTCCTCGTCAATCTCGATTCATTTCAATATAAACAACAATTCAACTGATTCGATTAATTAAATGAGAAGATTCTACTGAATCTAATTCAATTATCAATCCATATAATATATATAAGAAATACAGTACCAAAAAAGACACTGAAATGGGTCGTCGAACTAACAAAAACTTTGAAATATGTCTCATGAACAATATTCCAATTTAGGGTGGACAGATAGATGCGATAACAATTACACGGAGGTTGCTTTATTTTATTTGGTTGGTTTGTTATTTCCAATTCTAAGTATCTATTCCCGGCGAGCCATAGCAATTGCGCCCACTAAGGAAACTAAAAGGATTATAGAAATCAGTTCAAATGGAAGATAAAAATCTGTTGATAAATGAATCCCAATCTGTTGAACATTACTTGTCAGGTCCTGTTCTATGATCTGGTTTGATCTTGTAGTCCAAATAATCCCGTACCATGACGTGTTTGGGATAGTAGCAATTAGTGAAAAAAAAATACTTGTACAAACTAGCGAAGTGAATCCATCTCCGACAGTCCAAAAATGAAAAGAATTGTAATATTCTGAACCATTCATAAACATCACAGCAAATAAGATTAAGACATTTATGGCTCCCACGTAAATAAGTAGCTGCGCAGCAGCTACAAAATAAGAGTTCGATGGAATATAAAATAAAGATATACAAACAAGAACCAATCCCAAGGAAAAGGCAGAATAAATTGGATTGGTAAGTAATACCACTCCTAGACCTCCTACTATAAGACCTGATCCCAGAGATACTAAAAGAATATCATGTATTGGCGCAGGTAAATCCATTATGTGTTAAATAAGCGATAAATAAGTCAAAATATCTCATGATCTTACTGGTCGGGAAAAAGTGGGTTACCCTTTTTTATATCTAATAGTTCTTACCCCAGCGTGGTGTGGGTTTATGTAGATTGAGTTAATCAATTGAACGGGCCAATCTTGCTTTTGTCTTTAGTCGAAACAGAGTTCGTAATTTCATATTTTTAATTAAACAAATAAGGGCTATGGCTATAATGGCTATATATATTTATATATTCAAAAAGTAGTTATAATCCTCACAAATCTAGTTATTCTTTGTCTGACATGAAAGAAACTTACCTACTTTTGATCAAAACTTAGTCTTATTTTTAATTTAATTGGTAATCGTTCTTGAATCAAGGGGTTTCTCCATAGATATTTTTATTGGAGTTGAGTTCATAATTGTTCGAACTGTGTAATCTCCAATTACAGACATTGGTAACCGACCCAAAGCAATTTGATTATAATTTAATTCGTGACGATCGTAGGTGGAAAGTTCATATTCTTCAGTCATTGATAAACAGTTTGTGGGGCAATACTCCACGCAATTACCACAAAATATACAGATTCCGAAATCAATACTATAATTAAGCAATCGTTTCTTTCTAATATCTGTTTCTAATCGCCAATCAACAACAGGTAGATCTATCGGACATACGCGAACACATACTTCACAAGCAATGCATTTATCAAATTCAAAGTGGATTCGCCCACGGAAACGCTCTGATGTGATCGATTTTTCATAAGGATATTGAATAGTTACAGGTAAACGATTTGCGTGAGATAAGGTAATCATGAAACTTTGACCAATGTATCTTGCAGCTCGTACTGTCTGTTGACCATAATTCATGAACCCAGTCACCATAGGAAACATATATCGTGAATATCCATGAATAATTTGATGTTTCTTTTCCTTGCTTGAGAGAGGATAAGAATCTGGAATATCTATTCTGTTATAGCGAAACAAGTTGGGAAGAAGTTGTCAATAATAGATTACCGAGAGCAATAGGTAAAAGAGATTTCCACCCAAGATTTAATAGTTGATCCATTCTCAGCCTAGGTAAAGTCCATCTGGTTGAGATAGGAATGAACAGGAACAAATAAGCTTTAGCTAATGTAATGAGGAGACTAATTGGTTGTTCCAAAGACTTCACTAGTTTTATTTATTTCGAAAAGTTCAGTAATTGGTATATATGGAATAGGAAGATTCCACCCTCCAAGTACAGAACTGTTACGAATAATGAAGAAACTAGTAAATTGAGGTAAGAAGCAACATAAAATAAACCAAATTTGATACCTGAATATTCAGTTTGATAACCTGCTACTAATTCCTCCTCGGCTTCCGGTAAATCAAGGGCAATCTCTCGCATTCTGCTAGTGAAGAAATTATAAAAACTATGAACCCTATAGGTTGACGCCAAAGATTTCCACCCCCCAAAAACCATATTTTGACTGCGCCTCAACTATATCAACCGTACTTGAACTGTTAGATAATCATAGTCGATGATAACATCACTGTTCCCATCTCTATTCCAGAACCGTACATGAGACCTCAGCTTCATACGGCTCCTCAATGGTCACGAATAATCTAAGGTATGCTTCGGTATTACATCGGCATACCATAGGAAAAAAGAAAGATGAATCAAAATGCTCATAAGTGAATAGACCAGTGGGATTCTGTCCGCGATAAGATAATAACAATAAAAAGTACACTTCTGAATCCATCTCATCCTTTATTCTTTTTGCTGAGTTTCTTGTTCAGTAATAACTTAACTCGATCTTTCCATAAGATACAATAAATAGTCAATCCATTTTTCCTTCCTGTTCTTCTCTTCTTTCTCAGAAGGACTATACTATATAAATAAAGGATTACTTCGTTCCTGATAGTTATTTTTAAATCAGTGGATAGGAGCTATACTCTGGATCGGGATCACGGGGAAGTACTTTTTGATCATTTCTACCAACTTCAAGCCCTCATTATGACTCCTTTTATGTAATGTCAAAATATCCGTTTGGATACGTTACATTATCTCCATTACTAATCTTTTGTGTACCTTGGTGTTCCTAACCGTCCACTCAGTTTTGGTGGATCCTCGGTATGGTAATAAATACAAGAGTAAAAATTCCATACAGTTGATCTTTTGCGCCCGCTTCAAGTCCTGATGGCTAATCGATACTTGGGGTAAACAGCTTCCGCTGCTTATGTTTAGCTCCACTTTACTCTCGTACGTAGGTAATGAGACTCGATCTTCTTACTGCGAATTCATAAGCAGTTTTGTTTCACTCATATAACTATCTGGTTTAGTTCATAGATCCCAGTGATGAATAAAAAAGAGTTCTATCTATATATTCAATCAACCAACTTCTTTCCTAGAAAAAGCAAAGAAAGAGGTAGGAGTGCGTATTCCAACGAATCACACGTAGAGATATTGATAACACACATGGAGTTAACGGTATTTCATAACTTATAGATTGAGCAGCAGCTCGTAAACCACCTGAAAAGGAATATTTATTATTTGATCCATATCCGGACATAAGAAGTCCGATAGGGGCAATACTTGAAATAGCGATCCATAGAGAAACACCTATACTGAGATCGGTTAGTACAAGGTGATGGCCAAAGGGAATTACTGAATAACTCAGTAGAATTGATACGACCGCTACGGATGGGCCGACACTAAATAAACGAATATCTCCTCTAGATGGAAGAAGATCTTCTTTGAAAAGTAGTTTGACCCCATCCGCTAGAGCTTGAAGAATGCCCAGGGGGCCGGCATACTCAGGACCAATTCGTCGTTGTATCCCTGCAGATATTTTTCTTTCTAGCCACACAATTACTAATACCCCTATTGTGATTCCCAATACAAGAGTAACAATAGGTACAAGTAACCATATGAGCCCATAGGCCTCTTTTGAGGATTCCGATCTGAAAAAAGAATTGATAGCTTGTGCTTCTTCAATTATCATTTCAACGATCAACTTCTCCCATAATGATATCTATACTACCTAGTATTGTCATAATATCAGCCAATTTCATTCTTTTAACTAGCTGAGGAAGAATTTGCAAATTGATGAAACCGGGTGGACGTATTTTCCATCTCCAAGGAAAAACACTATTATCTCCTATCAGAAAAATACCTAATTCTCCCTTTGGGGCTTCTACTCTCACATAAAGTTCTTGTTTTGACAATTCAAAACTGGGAGAAGGCTTTTTACTAATGAATCGATATTCAAAGTCGTTCAATTCTGAATCTTTTGTTCCAGCAAAGCGTCGGAATTCTAAATTTTCATAAGGTCCCCCCGGAATTCCTTCCAGAGCCTGTTGAATAATTTTGATGGATTCCGTCATTTCGCCAATTCTTACTAAATAACGAGCTAATGAGTCTCCTTCTTTTTGCCATTGGACTTCCCAATCGAATTCATCATAACACTCATACCGATCGACTTTACGAAGGTCCCATTGGATTCCGGAAGCTCGTAGCATTGGTCCTGATAAACCCCAATTTATGGCTTCCTCTCCCCCAATAAAACCTACCCCTTCAACTCGTTCCAAAAAGATGGGATTGCGCGTAATAAGCTTTTGATATTCAACAACTCCCGTTAAAAAATAATCGCAGAAATCTAAACATTTATCTATCCAGCCATGAGGTAAATCAGCAGCTACCCCCCGATACGGAAATAATTATGCATCATTCGCATACCTGTGGCAGCTTCGAATAGATCATATAACAATTCCCTCTCTCTGAAAATATAGAAGAAAGGAGTCTGCGCACCGATATCGGCCATAAAAGGTCCAAGCCATAACAAATGCGAAGCTATACGACTCAACTCCAGCATAATTACCCTAATATAGCTGGCTCTTTTAGGTACTTGAATATTTCCCAATTCCTCAGGTGCATTAACGGTTATTGCCTCCGTGAACATAGTAGCTAAATAATCCCAACGTGTTACATAAGGTAGATATTGTATAATTGTTCGGTTTTCCGCAATTTTTTCCATTCCTCTGTGTAAATAACCCAATATGGGTTCACAGTCGATAACATCTTCGCCATCTAGAGTAACAATGAGTCGAAGAACACCATGCATTGACGGGTGGTGAGGACCCATATTGACCACGAGGAGGTCTTTTCTTGCGTCTGGTACAGTCATATGTTTTTATTCTCCGATTCCAATTCATTATTCCATTTCTCCGATCCCAATTCATTATTCCATGAATTCCTGAAAATGAAACGAGGTTCATCCAAATTCAAGATCTAATGAACCGAATAACTCAAACGAATTTCCAAACTAACCAGTTTTTGGTTCTCGAATACCCAATTGACCAATTAATTCCCTATAACGCACTCGATTTTTCTTTGATAAATAAACCAGCAGTCGTTGGCGTTTCCCCAGAATTTTCCGCAGACCCCTCTGAGATAAATAGTCTCTTCTGTGCAGTTTCAAATGTGAAGTAAGTCTCTCTATCTTATTGGTAAAATTAAATACTTGGAATTCAACAGAACCCCTTTTTTCTTCTTGTGGAATAACGGATATGGGCGAATTCTTTACCATACAAATAAATTCTTCTCTTTTTTTCTTTTTGTTCCCACGGATATAAATCTTCCCAATCAAGAATAATAATACCATTTATTTTGTTCTGGTGTACACAATAATCTGGATTGATTCATATATTACTCTTTTTTCTATCAAACAAATCAAAATGAATATGAATAAATAATAACAATAAATTTATTCAGATACAAAGGGATGGTATATTCCTGGGCTCACGAAACAGAATGAAAGGGAAAGGGACCTAAAAAGATTCTGTCGATTCATTCCTAGGTCCAATTGATATGTGACTGAATCTTGTGTATCAGAGTCTAACTGACTGAATCTTGTGTATCAGAGTCTAACTGACTGAATCTTGTGTATCAGAGTCTAACATAAGGTATGTATTTATTTGCATGTTCTCATATACCAGGCGCGTGATAAAGAGGGAAATTGATTGTAACATCAGCGAATTCCAAATTGCTTATACATATGGATCCTTGACATACTGAAACGACTCCCATTATTGGTATCAAACCAATAACGATTCATACAGGCTAAATCTTCTAATCGATGAGTGGGCCAAAGAAACACTTTCCATTTTAGAGAGTTATTTGTATCTGTATCAAAATGCTTATCCCTATTTACAAATTTCTCAAACCCCTGCGCATTAGTCTTAGCTCTATTGCAAAATACTGGATTCTTATTCACAAGGTTCCTATTTCGGTAATTGAAACGGCTTATAATTCTCAATTCTCTACGATGGCTAGGAGATAAAATATGTTCAGGAACAAGCAAATCATAATTATTATTGTCCCCATTCACACGCACTCCTCCGTGTCGTGCAATCGAGCCATTCAAGTCATTCTTATCAATATGTTTTTTTACCTGGTATCCTCGATTAGTTTGGTACTGAACCTTATGGGTCAATGAAATAGCTATGGTTTGATACATAATCGAAATTCCATCCCATTTGATAGACAAACGAACCGGTTCAACAATAAATATTCCCCTTTTTATCAATTCTGGAAGAGACAAATCCTTATTAATCAGCATTACATCTAGACCCATTTCTCCTCTTTGAATAGAGGATATAGCAATTTCATTCGGATTCATAAGTCTAAGCAGTAGACAATATACCTTGATATTATTGGTCATTCTTTGATTGAAAGAATCACCCCATCGGAGTTGAAAAAGAAAATATTTTTTCAAAAATAAGTCTAGTTCCGCTTCCTTCTTGCTCTTGAATTTCTTTTTCTTTCTGCGTTTCTTAATATCTGAACCCGCGGAATTTGCTCCAACATCTTTTTTTTGGTTTCTTATATCAGATATAAGATTTCCTTGGTGCTGTCGTTCTTTCTCGTCCCGGTTCCCATTCTCTAATTCAAGATATCCCTTTTGATTAGATTCTACTTTTGGTTTTGGATTAAATCTTTCTTTTTGATTAGATTCCACCTTTGGATCTATATAAAGATCGCTTGTTTTGTTTCCATGAAAATCAAATAGAAGCAATTTGATTGGTATGATCCACGGATTAGTCTTATATCGATCGTAAAGCGGCACAAATTCTGGTAAGAACCAAGGGCGCAGATTCGATATAGTATGATCTAACATTTGTTCATTCATTCCCATCCAATCAAAAAATAACTCTTTTTGCTTTGTTTGGATTTCTTGATGAATTCTGATATAAAGATAAAGAATATCTTTCTTATTGGTCCCAGTCTTAGTAGTTTTCTTTTTTTTATTAATGAAAGTTCTGATACCCGTACTAGTCCTAGTTTCAATATTGTTTCTAGGGTAAAAATTGGTGATTCTCAATTCCAAATATTTTCTATCTAGATTTGGATCCCTATCAATTGTATATTTATCTTCTAGGCTATCATTTATAGTTGTAGCATAAAACGATTTGTATTTATGTGTATTGTAATTAGAAATCTCTCCGTGCCTGTTTACTTGTAATGGTGATCCATAAATATTGGAGTCTTTCACATCTTCATAATTAAGATATTTATATGATAAAAGATCATATCTGTAGTGTTTTTTAATTTTTTTTTCGCAACTCGGACTCTTCAATAAGTCCAATTTATATTTATAATAATCCTTTTTACCGGAATGAATTAATTGGTCTTTTTCTTCATATGAACCCAATTTTGGTGAGTCGTTATTTTTAATCGTAAAATGCTGATTGACTTTCTTTCTCCATTTTAGAGGTGCTAATCTAGACCATTTGTCATGGGAGAAATTGTATTGATAATGGCTCTTTAACCAGTTTTTCCATTCACTCATTCCAGAATTCCGCAGTTTCTTGTGTTTTGATTCTGAATCAAATATTCCTCGTGTATGGAAATAGTCATGGAAATAGTCTTTTATTCTATCCTTAATAAAAGGATATGTTCTGTAGTAATGAAATATGGATTCTGACTTATATTTGTTACTAACTTGGGTTTGCAATAATTTGTAAAACACATAGGCTTGAGACAAAGAAGATAAGTCGCAGTAAATCGGTGAATTACTATCACTACTTATATTAGTAGTATAAGTAGAAAGAGATTTTACAGTCGAAATGAAGGGAATTATATTTGGATTCGTTTCATTAGTATCCTTTTCCTTTATTTCGTCATTGTAAGTGTATCCATTTAAAGTATTTTTTGTTGAGTCAAGAAAAAATTGTGCATTGATCCTGTAAATGTTAGTGATACATAGAAGGATACCCATGTATATTCTTTCAATGAAAGATTTCATAAAAGAGTTCCATTTAGAGATTAATGGGGCACTTCTTCTTTTTTTAGATATTTGAAAAATATGTTTCCGTGATTCGGTTCTTTTATTACTAAAATTTCCCTTGTTAGTACTAATATCTATATCCTCAATATCTGGAGTTAGAGGTTTTTTTTTCTTGTCTTTTCTAATCTTTTCTACTTGATCCCAGATTTTGGTTGTCTTATCAGCCAGATCATTAATTTTTCTTTCTATCAGTGAATCATTTGTCCAATCTCCGGATACAATTATAATGGGTGATTCATGGATGATTTTTTTGGAATCTTTCTCATTTTGACTTGGTTCTTCATTTTGACTTGGGTCATAGACTCGCGTCACTAAGAAAAAGAGTTTCTTCACTTTTCTTTTTATAAATAGAACTATTTTGATAATCCATCTTATTTTTTCGTTGAGAATCTTTAGAAAACCTTTTATGTTGTCTTTTATAATTCTTAGAAAGAAAAAACCTGTCTTTTTGACTTTTCTAATTTTTTTTTCGAGTGTTTTATTAATGGGTTCAAAAAAGAAAGGTTTTTTTCGGGGAGAGCCAAAGGGGACTTCTGTTTCCATCCCCCAGATCGTTAAAAAACAGAAATTTTTTTGTTTTTTTCTTAGATCCTTATGATGGGATCGTAGCTTTTTTCTATGCCAAGGTTTCAGAGAGAAAGGAAATAGGATTTTATCTGAATACCGTCTGTAACCAATCTTTTGGAAATTCTGTTTCCGTAATTGAACCCATTATATGTGCATTTGACATGCATTTCCCTACTCATTCGGTCAAATCTTCATACCACTCAGGGAATTGAAATAATAACATACGACCAATATTTTAACTATTATCAATGAGGTAATATGATGTATTTTCGAGAATCGAGTGGGTTACTAATATGGAACTCCTTATGCTTGAGCAAATATAATATTATCCCAAGTTTCTGCTATTGCTATCCGTTCCTCCTCCTGTCTTTTATCCTCTTTTCTTTTATACTCCTCTTCGTGTTCTTTCTCCATTTTCTCTTTCTCTTTTGCCCCTTCACCCACATAATCAGATGTTTGTATTTTTGGGCTTTTTTCCTCCATCCAATTCCTAAAATGAGGTTCATCATCCTTGAGATATCAAAAGAAAACAAAGGTGTTTTGTCTATTCGTCAAAAAAAAGGGGGGAGTGTACATCTGTTTGAAACATTTCCAAGTGACTGTTTTACGTCTTTGAGCCCGCATCGACCCTTTGATTATATCACGACGAAAATCTGATTGTTGCGAGTAACGTATCAAGGCCATTTCATGTTCTTCTGCTTGATCACCATTTCCTTTTCCTCTTTGATCACCATTTTGGCTTGATCACCCTTTTTCTTTTGGCTTATCACCATTTCCTTTTCCTCTTTGATCACCTTTTTCGACTTGATCATCACTATTTTTTCTTGATTACTATCGGTGGTATTACTGATATTATCAGTAGTATTATTGATATTATCATTGGTATTAATGATATTATCAGTGGTAGTATTGATGATATTATCATTGGTATTAATGATATTAGTATCCTCATCGGTATCATGTCAGTATAAATTACTACACGTTTGGCTTTTCTTGAACGAATCCCGTGATCCTCTGTGGATTCTTCCTGATCATCTTTTCCTCCTCCTCCCTCCTCTTCTTCAAATCCAAATCAGAAGTCAGTTTGTATAACCATCGAGGAACCTTTTTCTTAATTTCTTCAATTTGAAGATTACTCATTTTTTGATCATTCGGATCAGCTCTAACCATATCGAATACTTTTTTCTCCCCCAAAAGCAAATTGTTTGAAACGAGTTCTTGATTCTCAGCTTCTTCAGCTTCTTCTGTAAATTCACCAATTGAGATGATGAATCCTCAAT
>NW_022204638.1:0-44677 GCF_008831285.2 Nymphaea colorata | reverse complement strand
TGTTCTCATGTGAAACTGATTTATTAGCAAGTAGCTTATGATGCAGACTGTTTACAAGTGGTTGTTTACTGTTTAAGCGATTGTGCTTTAACGGCCAAAGACTAAAATATCACCTCTTCTTTTCTCTTTGACTTTCTCTCTCACTTTTCTCTTGGAAAAATCAAATGGTCACGTGCCTACCAATTTCTCTATTTCTAAATCAGCCTTTTTTTCATTTTTTTCCAAGATATCAGGCTATTTTCCATTTTTTTAATGGCCAAAGACTAAAACATCACCTTTTCTCTCTTTGAATTTCTCTCAACTTTTATCCTGGAAAAATCAAATGGTCAAGTACGTACCATTTTCACTCCTCTCTCTCTCTCTATTATATATATATATATATATATATATATACATGTATATATGGAAAAAGCAGAGAGGAAAAAAGAGAATGAATCTCTAGTTCTTTTAATATGAAAATTTGATTGTATTCATCTTCATCTCAGCATCCTCTTTCTATATCAAAATTAAACAAAGAGAGAAAAAGGATGGTATACCAATAAGAATGACTTATGAGAATCAGTGGAAGAGCGGCCAGCTCATGGTTTTAATTCATTTGGTTTTTTGTCTAAAAGCAGCCACATAGATGTGTTTGAGATGTTTTAAGAAATGTTGAGTGTTTAGTTGTATAAATTAATTTATAACTTGAGAAGGCTACATATTTTTTATTCTTATAAATGTTGATCTATTGCATTGGACGTTGGTGATTTTTTTATCTTGTAAAATTGGAAATTCCAGACTTCGAGTGCTTATTTTACTCACTAAATAAATGGCCATATTTTGCGATATAGAAGAGTTTTGACAAAATGTAACGATCAAATTTTTAAATAAAGCAAATACCTGTTAAGCAGTTGGTGGGAAAGAGAAGGTTTCTATTAAGAAATTAAAATGTGAAGGCACTTTTCAAAATTACAGCAAGTTAACAAGGACGACGTGAAAATTTTCTATAATAACCCTGCCAAATGCTAAGGTTCTCTCAAAAATTTCCTGCCAAAAGCAAGAGGCCGGGAAGAGAGAGAGCATCAGAGCACTGACACGTAGACCTGGGCGGCGGGCCAAGCCGCCCAGGGTACCCGAACCCAGACCAGCTGACACAAGCGGCCTTGCCGATTAGTAATTTTTTTTGTCGGTCTTGTTTTTAAAATTATTTTGAGAGCCTGAGATTGATTGAAACTTAGGTACTGATCGTATTTGATGTGTATGAATTTAGTTCTTTCTTGCTCTTCCTTTTGGTGTCCTTCATTCTCAATCGACTGATTTAGTTGATAAGCCTAGTAGTTGTTTCTTGCTTGATCTTTTTTCAAGAAACTCTGTTGAAGAATGTTTGGAATTTCTAGGTCCATTGGGCTTCAGGTGACTGGATTTGTGGAAACCATTCAGTATGCCCATGGATTGGATGTATTCATGATTGTTTTGTTCCTTCTCGTTCTAATTTGTTGGACATGAAAAAATTTTCCAACTTCGTCTGTTTTGGTGTGTAACTCTGGGATTTCTGGTTGGATTTTTGGTTTCGGTGATAGAGTTGCTGGAAGATCGTTTAGTGTGTGATTCATTGAATTTTCAAATTCTCCTTTGGATTCACACTCTTGAATTCATTGATGTTGTTGTTTTTGTTATAGCTTTGTGAGTTGTTTGTGCCATCTTCGTGGATTGATCACTCAATCTCTAGTTCAATATGTTTGTTCAGGAGAGGACCGTTTGTCCTTGATAACGTCATGTCTTGTGATCTGTTCCTTTGACCATTTTGTTTGACAATCTTCTTAGGGCTGGCAGTGAATATCTGCAACTTTCTGCTCTCTCTCTCTCTCTGAAATTTCTCCCAGCTCACTTTGGTGATATTTAGTGCCTTATCTCACTTTACAAATAACTTAGTGGGCAAGAATGTGACAATTCCAAAATGGCAAGAAAGCAACATTTTAGATAGATGAAGGCAGAAACCCGGGAAATACTTAAGGAGTCAAGAAGAGCAATCTTGCTCTCCATCTTACTCAATGTAAGCCTTCTCTATGTTTATTTTCCTTTAGTTCTTGTCATAATTGAAGTTTTTCAATAATTTGTATGGCATCTGTGGGTTTTCCTTGGCATTTTATGAACTTTATAAAATTTGTCTAATTGCTAACCCTCTTTTTGGTTTTCCTTAGGGTAAAAAAGGGTGTTTCAGACATTTATTTGTTATGAAATAGAATTAATTCTCGTTGAGACTTGAAGAATTAGGATTTTTCAGTGGATAGGTAAGCTACTTAAATGTATTTGCTGAAATGCTGGTTCTGATTTCAGTTTTGATATTTGAGTTATTACTTTACTATCAAACGTTTTTCAATCGTACAACTGTGGCAAATAATTGAATATTGAGCTGCAGTCATGGGTAAACTGTCCTTTATAGTTATGGTATGTTAAATGCAAATACTTGGTCACCAGTGTTTAAACAAACACAATGTGTTCATGTGGCAACTGATTTATTTTCTAATAGCTTATGATGCGGACACTTTGTTTTTGTTGTCATCATTTTCAACGAATGTGTGAGCAATACCATTTTATGATGGCATTGCAAGTGGGTGTTTACTGTTTTGGCAAAATATAACTATAATGTTTTTTCAACTGTTATGCACATAACGACTTTTGGTCCTACCATGACTCACATCGGTCAGGACCATCTAATATCACAATAGGCCCAGTTCTCTTTGTAGTTGAAAGGTTAACTTCTATCTTGAAATGGTTGATCCCTCCCTGCACTTGTTGAGCATGTGAAAACCATTTTGAATTCTAATGAGATTGTTACTTTCTTGTTTCTATTATGAAATCAAGATCACAATTTTTACCACATCTACGTCTTGATACAACGTCCCAACAACCAAATAGACACACCCTTTGCCTGACCAAAGAAAAAACCATTGTTCAAGGCATCTTATGAGGGTTTTTATTTTCACATATGAGGGATTCTGGTCACTTCACATTCACAACATCAGTTCCCACTTACTCCCCTGCCCTTTCCTAGCCGCTCTTCTTCTCGGACCTCTCCTCCCCTCCCCATCTGGTGGGCACC
Source organism: Nymphaea colorata (assembly GCF_008831285.2). Classification (NCBI taxonomy): domain Eukaryota; kingdom Viridiplantae; phylum Streptophyta; class Magnoliopsida; order Nymphaeales; family Nymphaeaceae; genus Nymphaea; species Nymphaea colorata. Next base: position 41,595 of record NW_022204638.1, on the reverse strand, counting down.
ATGACCAGCTGCTCCTCCCATCAGCCGGAGTCGTACTTGCTCTACTGATCGACCATGCGTTGAGTTGGAACGACCAAGTTCGCCATCGACAAGACGACTTCCCGGTCTTTGATCAGCTTGGTATTTTAGTGGTGGTTTATTTGCATCTCCAACCTTCGCTCTTAACACTTTCTTGTTAAACAAAAGCGCCTCTTTGGTTCTTGGTCCATATTTATCAGCTTATCAAGTAATATTACTAACCCAAATCATGAGCTTTTCTTGGAGAGAATCCACTTAATTTCAGTCCATCGCATTTCAAACACTGTTTCACAAGTGTTAATCCAAAAACTATTTTGTTGGCCGGTCAACTTAAGGGCCAATTAAAATACTTTGCCAAAAAATGGTACCGAATTGGTCAATCTCCATGAGAATTGAAAAGGAATGAATATTAAGAGTAATTGGAAAATGATAATATAAAACAAGAATTGCACTATTTAGAATGAAGTAATTTTCATCTCAGATGTATACATATATTTTTTCTATTTTGTAATTTTTTTAGTTAAGACAGGTGTGTTCCTCCTAGATGCACCATAATCATTAATTTTGGTCTTCTTATTTTAATCATTGCTTAGTACTAAATAGCATCAAAATAACAAAAGTGGGGCTTGGCCCGGCCCAGTCAAATTTTAATCAAAAAAATATATAAGAAAAATATTATATATATGCATTTATTTATTTAAAATTAATTAAAAATTGTCGAGCCTGGCCAAGCCGGGTGCCCATTTTTATATAGACATAATGTGTGTGCCATTATTGCATTTTACTTCTTGATTTTGTTACATTACCTGGCGGTTGATTTCTAGAATAAGTCTATGTTGTTATCCCCACCTGTTTGGTTATCACATCGAGATTGGGTGTTTTTGAAGTCGACACTGTGTGCCTGTGTCAAAACAGCAATTTGATCAAGACAGTATGTTACTATGTTCTTGCTTTTCAGTACCGTAAGGAAAGCTTGAATTTTGGACGACAAATTCTTGCTTCGATTTGCTTTTGGTGATTTTCAGATACTTCCTATTGAAAAGTGAGCATATTTTTATTGAAAAAAATGTGATAACCTTGTACTTTAATACAAGAATATGTTGTTATAGCCGCAAAATCATCTGCAAATATGATTGAACACATCAGTAGACTTCATATATACGTCATTGGACCAATCTGTAACGTGTCCGAACCGCGGGAGGGCAGCGTTCTGTGTCCCAACCACGGAATTGGAACGAACTCCGTGTTCGAACCACGGTTGATCTATTTCACTTATTATCAGTGCTTCCATGGCATTCTCTTATTGTTTCAGCTCCACCTCGATCGTCCGATTCAAGTGCTGCAAACTCTCTGCTGAATACCACATGATGTAAGAGTGGTTCAATAGAGGTGGAAAATTTATGAGGATCTATCCCTACTCACCTTTGGTATTCTGAGTTCGTGCTCATCGACCGTGGTCGTTGGCTGAGGAGGTCATTCGTCTTCATTCTTCTCTTTGTCAACTATGGCAGGAACCAGTATAAGTCTTATATATTTATTTTTATGCTTGAGCACGTGCATTTAAAGGGTAGTATTACTTCAAAACTCCAACAATTGGTATTAAAGACATGTTCTACACTCCTGTGCATCATGTACTGTCTGTTTGTTATTGAGAGAGAGGACGGCAGATTGTCACTGGCCATTTCAAAACTCTCTCGCTCTCGCGCTCTTTCACACTATCTGTCTCTGCATTCCCTCTCTCTCTTGTAACTCTTTAGTATTTTAAAAATAAAATAAGAAGGGGTTGCTAGCGAGGGGCTCTGTCTCCTCCGCCAGCAAACCCCTCTTCAGGTATACGAGAAAGAGACATAGATGGAAGGCCGTTGGGCCCTCCTCGAAGCAAATCAATGGAGTGTGGAAGCCCTTCTCTCTATCACTGATGGAAACCACCCACGAAAAAGGAGGGCATGGGCCACCAAGTGGCAGGCCGGCATTTTTCTTTTCCATCGATAGCAGTGCCTCCTTCTGGACAAGAGGGAGAGAAGCAGATGAGGAACACATACCCAGGCAGCCTCGCGTCTCTTTGCCTTGCGCAGCACAAGCACAACAGACCCCGTCAGGGGCCTTGTCCGTTGTGAAAAAGATGACAAAATGGGGAGGGCCCTTCCTATCATAATGGAGAAGGGGAGGGCTTTTGCCCACCCTTCCGACAGTGTAGGGGGAGTAAAGTGTATTGTTATGTCGTGGTTTATCACCAAAGTGAGGCCGCAATGGCCTCTCACACTTTCTTAGGGAAAAAAATATAAAGGGCCTTATTATTAGATTTGTTATTTCAATGTATTGATCAAGCATGAATGGTCACGTATATCTTTTGTCACTTGCATTGCCTAATTCTATTATTTTTTTATAGCTCAAGTAATATTCTCATTTTTGATGGATCTAATTCTACCATTGGGAAGAAAGTGTACTGTTGACATTCGGATATATGGATCTATACCTAACACTTCATGTAAATGAGTCTGCCCTTTTAACTAATAAAAAGACAACATATGAGAAAGCAATCTTTGAAAAGTGTGAGCGATCTAATCGCTTTCGCTTGCTGGTTCTGTAGTCTAGAGTTGCTAACTCCTTTGGTCCTCTTAGTCCACTTGATTCTATCATTTCCACCTGCTGAATAAGGTTCTTTCAACATCTCTTACAACATGCATAATGATGGATAGACATTCAATGATTTGATGTCCAAGTGTGTTGAGGAAGAAGAGAGATTGAAGATTTAGAATGTGCATAGTGCACATGTGGCTTCTCATAAAAGTCAACATAAAATTGGACCAAAGAAGAATGTCATAAAGAAAAAGGCTAAAAGTCCGCTACATGAACATCTAACCAATCTATCAAGCCTCAAAAAGGTGTCTCTTCTATGAAGTGCTTCTTCTGCAAGAAGAAATGACATAAAAGACAAATTGTGAAAAGTATGTGAACTGTTGGCTAGGAAAGATAATGTATCATTAATTTCTCATGAATGTAACTTGATTAATATTCCAGTTAATAACAGGTGGGTTACTTCGAGTGACACTGTGTATATTGCCGATACCTTGCAGGCTTTTATGTTATGTTGAATTATTCACCACTCTTTATTGTGTTGTGGAGTGAGGCTTTTAAGGATAGCTGCACACAATTTGAATAATGTACGTGCTAAAGTTGTTTCTAAAACTCCTTATAGTTATTGGCAGGCAGAAACCTCCATGATTATATGTGCACATTAGGAGTTATCCAGCAGGAGCCAAATTATATAACCCTCACATAAAGGCTTTTGACCCTATAACAATTAGTAGCTTCTTAATTGGTTATCCAGAAAGGTCAAAAGGTTACATATTTTATTGTTCATGTCATTGACAATAAGATTTGTTATTCATCTAGATTATGTGGTGCACTTATAGGAGCCCAATGATTTCATAGATGATGATGATCCAATCACCTTTATGGAAACTATTGAGTGTATGCAATCTGCACATTGGATAAAAGCCATGAAAGAAGAGTTAACTCTACGGCTAAAACTCAAGTGTGGGACCTTGTCGCTCTATCTAAAACAGTTAAACACATATGATGTAAATAGGCATTTAAGACTGAAAAAACTCTAATGACAAAATTGAGAGGTACATGGCAATGATGGTTGCTAAAAGGCTGCACTCAATGGATGGCATGACTTAACGAACATTTCAACTAGAATCATGAATGAGATTTTACTCTCAAACTCGTTTGACTTAGAGCTATATCAAATGATGTAACATTAATAGTGATTAGATGAAGATGGATGGAGATTGTTCTTCTATTAACCGTATCTGCTTTTTCAAATATTCATATACTTGGATTCAAATCCAGATTTTAATATGAATGAAAGAAATGTCGTATTCAAATCTGAATCCCAAATCAAATTTCAAATTTTGAATCTAATTCGAATCTGTTTTTTATATTCATGTCTGAGTCTGAATCCAATTTTGGTCGATTTTCACATTGTGAGGGCATCGAATATAGGATTTTTGTTTAAAACTAAATACGAATTTGAATTCAATTGGATATTTATGTATATCTAAATGTAAATTTGATCGAATATTATTTCTTAAATCTGAACTGATCTGATTTCTGAAGTAAATATTAAATTTTTTCTTCTTCTGATCTTTTCGAAACAATTCTGTCAGTTATCTGATTCAAGGCCGACATATTCATGGCATCCTTAATTGGAAGCCTCCCACCTCCAACATGTTCACCATTATAAATAGGGGACAAGCCCATTTGGGTGTGTCAAAGTGGATATGGTTGTACAACAAGTCAAGAGAACTCAAGGTAGACACAAATTCACTCCGCAAACCTCGACTTGAGCTCGACTCATTTGCAAAAAGAATCCATTTCCAGCATATAAACAAGTTGAGTTCAAGTTACATGAACTCAACTCAATTAAACTTGATGAACTCAATAATTTTTTTAGGTTCGATATAATCTTTTATATATTAAAAGCATTACCAATTATTCTTGCTCAATTTTCTATACCACTCCCAATGATGAGCACTAGGAGCCTAATCTTCTAAATGCAAAAATTGATTAATTAATAGTATGACTACCTTTTCTAACAGATCTTGAAATTAAACATAATTTTCTTTCATTAGTAATATGACCACCTTACAATCTCTTAATATGAACTTGTCAATGTTGCCTATTGAAATTAGTATAGATTACAATCGTAGGGCATGCCGTATCTATGCATCGGCCTCTTAAATTTGTTTATAAATGCATATTAAAAAATGTTTTGGTACAATAATAGTAACCTTAGTGTTTTGCCAAATGTAAACAGTAATTTTAAATGTAAACATAAAATCCCACAAAGGTAAGTAAAAATAGCTGCAATATGACAACGTTGTTGATGATGAAAATGAAATAAAAGTGATAACTAGGTAGAAAATGAAGGATTTTCTTGATATGGGTATGGGAATTGTACCATTAATGGGGTAAATCGGCTCTAATTATATCGCTATGTTGAGCTTTTTCTACATTTTTCTATTTAAAAATTCTCATGAACTAACAATTAATAAAGAGACAAATTAGAAGAGGTTACCAACCATGATATGTGGTTCTGTCATTTTGGCACGACCAGCCAATGAGATTATATAGAGTGAGGAATAACTGGTCAAAGTGAAAAAACAAATTAGAAGAGGTTACCAACCACAATACGGTTTTGACTGGGATTTCATCAAGATACTAGTTTTTTTCTTTTGTCGAGCACACCTTTTACCTTCGCTCATCAAGACATGCCTAGAGCCCTCCTGAATGGATGTTGAAATAAAAATTTCATTGAAGCCATCATTCATTCATATATAGTGCATGGTATGTGATATTTTAGGACCAGAGGTGCAATTCCTGTGCCACATAGAGCCTTTGTGCTCCAGAACAACAGAAAAGGGCATAAATGAATAAAAAAAAGTACATTTTTACTATCCCCAGGTGGACTCTGTTTGACTAAGGAAGAAGATAACCCCAGAGTGCAGAATCTCTTCTTCAGCCAAATCTGCTACTTCTTTGTCATCAGGTGGGGTCAGTTGATAATGAACTCCTGCAGGGTGTAGTACGAGCAACAAAAGAAAAAAGAAAAAAATAACTGATCCGGGCATCTGCCAGATCAGCAAGAAAACAAGAAAGGGGAAAACTGATCGAAAAAGAAATAAAAAAATGACACACCGGATTTCGCCTTAGGACACCCTCAGAGCAAGAAATGAAGAAGAAACTTGAGGAAGAGAGAAAGAAAAATTAATACCTGTTGTTGTTGGGTTTTTACTGCTGCTGCTCAAGCTCTGGTCTGCTCACCGATCACCACAGATGGCTGGTGACAGTAGATGCTTCCAGCTGCTCAATGTAAAATCCTCAAAAATAGAAGGGGACAAACAAGATTCAAGAGAGTGAGGAGAGATAAAATGAGAGAAGGAAATGGAAAAGAAGTCGAAAAAGAGCCACTTATACCTGTATTGGGAAATTTGACGTTGACCCGTTGTTTTGTACACAATTCCAGTGAAGACCCTTTTATTTTATTCAATTATTAGCATGCAATCTTTTGGGTTTCAGTAGAGGTCAGGTTGACCCGTTCTTTATAAAAAATTAAATGCAGGACCTAATCAGGGAAGACTTTAGTTGCGTATAGTAAAGTAAAGATGATTTGTTCATAATCCCTTATACATGCAGCTTCGGCTTGCGTTATAGATCCTGCTCCTCCATCAAAAAATTCTTCATAATGTATACATCAATCATACAGATCTATCTCACTTACAAAAAGTCCAGTACAAGCTGTACATTGGATTTAAAAACAGTTTAACACTTGGGGTTTTTTTTTTTTAATTAAAACGTAAAAAAAGTAACGTATATATGTCTTCCCAGCCACTTTGTGTGATCTCAATGTATTTAAATCTAAGAATCCACACCAATAATGTTTTCAATGTTTACAAAGACTGCTCCTTAAATGAAATGAGAAAAATAAGAGACAATTCCTTTTGAAAAACACCAAATGTCCAACTTTTCCTTTTGTTTTTCAAACAAACACTTGTTCTCATCAAAAGTATAAAAGTAATCATCCAAATGATGAAATTATCCCATCAAATTGAAAATATTATCAGGAAAATATAATTAAAAAGGAAAAACTGCTTATTAATGGCTCCGGTACAAACTCCAAAGTTATCTAGATCAAGATTGTGGGGATAAGTTTAACTAGAAAGATGTAACTCACTAATAGCTACATATATGTAAAAGGTATTCTGAACTGACAACCAATATGAGCTTTTAAGTTGAACCAAGTTGAAGAGTATGGTCTCAAAAATGTCAATGGCTGATATATATAAAAATGTATCTCAGGGTTTTTGATGCGGCAACATGCAGGATTGATTATGGAATTCTGCCCATAAGGTGAAGATTTTGTGGAGACATCTCAAAGATAAAAATTAAGGATGTAGAAGATAAGGTTATCAGAATCATTCACAAACACCAAAACTGAGGACATTTTCCTTTCTTAACTAAAACAAAAGAATTAGTCAACATGTAAAACTAATCCAAAGGTGAATATTAAAACCACACAAAAGGAGAATATAAGTCTCTAGTTCATTGTATGAAAGCCTGGAACATCCTGAATGGTGAAATTGAGTTCCTTTTCTTTTTGTTGGCAATGTTGTGCTTCGATTGAAGGTGCCATGGTTTATTGATATATATATATTCACATTTTGATAGACGGAAAATGTAATGGCGAAAGCAACAAAATACGTTACTTTTCAGGGTTGATTTCATCTTTCCAACAATGTCTTTCCTCCTTAAACAAAATGTCGCTGCATTTTCCCCAAGTGCAATGACTTGTAAGGAATGGATCTCGCGAGACATATCTTTGATTTATTGGAACTGGAACTTGCTTGATGAGAGGTGTGCATCCTTATCTATACTGGTGATTTAGTGGCTGGTATATGTGCCCTACAGCGGTGATTTTGTCACCGCTAAATCCATGTATACCAGTGATGTCTAACATCGCTTCAAGTCTTCACCGCTATAGACCTACAACGGTAGTTTTTGCCACTGTATATCTTGCTCTAACCAGTATCGGAGACACTGAGAGCCCGCCCGCTTCAGCTGCATGCTTATCTTATCGCTCAAGTGTCCCTCCCTCTCTGTTTTATGATTAACACTTGTATCTTTTCTACAAGTTAGCCATGTTTTTGTTTTAATTTACTTTTCTATCAAAAATATGGTAGAATTTAACCAATGTTGGATTTGACAAATGTTGTATGTCAAATTAAACCATGTCAAGTTTAATGAATTTATTTTACTTCTAACGGTTTGATGAAAAAGTGCCTCGCAAGTGTGTTGCTTAAATAAATGAAAGTATTGCTTTTTTTTCATCTGCCATACTTACATGTTTTTAAATATTTCAGAAGCTTTGATGGAAAATTGTTGTTAACAACTAAATTAATTTTCTGTCAGCATGCAAAATAGCAGACAATTTTATCCTTCATTTCTGATTTTGACATGAGATAATAATGCTTTTTGCTTCCTTTTCTTTTCTTTAACTTTTTGACATAATCTTTGTGGGCATTATATGCTAAAACTTATGCGTCACAGCTTGTTGCTTTGCTAGTTCTTGCTTCACATAAATGAAATTGGGCAACGCTTTAACATTTGACATGCACAAAAAGTGCACAGTAATAATACTAAGTCTATGATGATAACTCAAATGCAAACAACCAATCAATACTAAAATAACACAAGACATTTGCCTCAAGTAGAGAATAAAAGACTTGACCTAATTAGGCCTTTGCCGTGGGGCTTCAAATACACTCTAACAAGCCTCATTGCCTCCTACATCTTAAAAAGCAACGTATCTAACTAGAGCTGCAATAAAAAAATAGCAACTAATTTATGACTGTGACAAAGAACACCTTGCTCATGGAGAACATGAAACAACAATTGACAATTAGACATTTAAAAAACTGATACAAATTCCTCCAAGTTGCAACTGGTTCAGTAGTTTGTCAAAATCATCAATATCAATAAATGCTGATTTTGTTGTAGACATAGGCTCCCTTCATGTATTTTAGATTCCCTCCATGGACGTGAATAAATTGTGAACAGTCACATGAAGACAAAAAAAAAGTATTTTAAAGACTTACCACAACTACAACATGTTTGACAGTTCTCTTAACTATTATAAATTGTTCGAATATATTAAAAGACTACTGAAAGAACCAAAAAAAAAAAGGAACATGTATCTACCAACATTATGGATCTTATAGAGATTTTAGTAGCAAAGTTTCTTATATGTACAAGTTAAAGTCCCACTGCTGTTAAAATAGATTCCACCACTCCTTCTTTTTGAAATAGATTAGCAATGAGAATAAAAAGCATAGTCAAGGAGGGATTTCCTTTTCTTTAAGTCCATATACAATTTCCATGGTTTATGGCATATTATCAAGGAAGGTTGAAACATAAAATACCTTGCCATAACCAACAACCAATGGTATTTAATCAACCTGAAACACTGGATTGTCGCAATAGTAAGTTTAAGATTTATCCTATCCTAAAAATCCATGTTGAAGTAACATACCAACTTTACAATATTGAGTTAACGTTCTATACATGTGTTTCTATGTGTCCATGATCATTTGGCTGAGCTTAGCCATGCATCGGTTTTAGGAATTCATACTCAGCTAAATGAGTATAACAATTTCAATATAGTCAAGCAACTAATGTAAGAAGTGAAGACAGAGGTTGTCTAAACCAAAATAACATTTTCTCTCCAAAATAAGAGATAATAAGCTTAATGTATGAACATAATGTCCATGCTCTCATGTGATATACTTTTTGAGTAGACTAGAAACATGAAGTATAAATCCAAGAATAATATTGAAAAGCAATAAAACTACTCATGAGCACTACAATGAAACTGAAAAGAGAAATGAACCTCATCAGAAACTACACATTGAAGCCGTGGATCTGATGTTGTTAGATCAATTAGCAGCTTGTCATCATTTGAAGTCAAAAGTTTCAAACCTTGAGGTTCATAACAAAGAGCTGGTCATTACAGTGACCAAGAATGCTGTTACTTCATATTGTTAGAGAATCATAAGCTCACATACAAGTGCACAAAAATGGATACTTCAGACAACATTGAGAAATAGATAGATTGCAAAATATAGATGAAGATGGAAAATCCCTTGTTGCTCTTCAACCTAGCAAATAGACACTCAATAAGAGATGGGTGCTACATAAGCATATTTGTGTGTGTCTCTGTGTGTGTGTGTATATACATAGATAAATACTTATATCTGTATATATTTTATAATTTTGTTCCCTTAGGTCCATCAACATAAAGATTGCTGTTGATCTGCAAGTACTTTATGGAAGAAAACATACACAAATTTTACTAAAAGACCAGTAATATTAACAACAAATTATTCACTGGAAATGTGCTTTTTATTTTTATTAATTTCCATATGTTTAATTCTGCTAAATGAATATCGACATAAAGAAGTTATATACACACATACCCATGCATATCTCTCTCTCTCTCTACATATATTTATATATATATGTTGATTATTGACAACCAAGCATCTGTTCCAAGAGGAACAGATGCACCTGGTTGCAAAAACATTCAAACAAGATGTTTCTGTTTATGCTGCACATGGAATAGGAACCAGATGCAATTATGGCAACAGTTCTTATTCTAGAACAATTATGCCAAGGGTAACACCAAAATAAATACCCTCACGGTCACTTTGAGCAAGATAGTCAGAAGACTTATAACTAAAGTCTTGATAAACTTATATGCATACCCTATATTACATCCCAGAACACAAAAGTCAGATTCCTTTAGGTCCAAAGCCTTCTCTCACGCTACAGGGAACAAGCAAAGGGCTTATGCTTTAGCAAGCAGCATAAGCCAAAGAGTTGGCTACTTTACCCATCCCTATTTGATAAAATAACAGGAAACATAGAAAGAAAATGATTGAAGCCTTTCAAGCACGAGGACATACAGAGAATCAACATATGATGCATGACCACTTCACTATATGCAGTTTCGAAGAGATTTTGGCAAGTCAATCCGTATCATGTAGGAGCAAACATGTGTGTGTAGTATCTCAATCACACCTGAAGATTGCAGTAACCTTAATCAAATCAGGGCCTACGTGCTAAAAATAATAAAAAAAATTATATTCCAATAAAGACTAACATACTTCTCTTCAAGTGCATTAATCCTTAAAAAGAAATTTAAGATTTTCAGTTTGACATGACTCAGGTCCCACTAAAAGTGCAAAATATAGTGTTCTGTGTTTGAATGAGAGCGCCAAATGGAGTTTAATTTTTACCATAAATTAAGGATCCAATTTTAATCTTTAACTTAGATTAGAATTCTTCTGAACTCGTTAAAATAAAATATAAATATGAAAGGCTATGGCCAAATTCTGGGCACAGCCTCTTCAGGGAAGGGAAAATTTGAAAATAGAAATGTAGGACAGATGCATGGACAGCAAAGAATATTTTCATTAATAGAAGAGGGGATATAGAAGCTACATAATAACTAAAATGAGTAAAAGCTTCATAATCAGTCTATCGTCTCCCAGATTCCTTTCTATTGGTGGGAAAAGAGCATGCAAAAAAAGAGGATGGGGTGTTGGATAACCAATCACTGTAGCCAAAGTGAATTGTATGGAACGGTTAAGCCTTGGCCAACCCCCGAATTGAGTGTAACCATTCAGCACCTGTGGCTGTGGACAGGTTCGGTGGTAATGACTGGAGCAAACATGCATGTGTAGTATCTCAATCACACCTAAAGATTGCAGTAACCTTAATCAAATGAGGGCCTATTTGCAAAAAATGTAATAAAAAAGTTATATTCAATAAAGACTGATGTATTTTAAGATTTTCAGTTTGTCATAACTCAGGTCCCCACTGAAGGTGCAAGTATAGTGTTCTGTGTTTGAATGAGAGCACAGAGCAGAATTTAATTTTTACTGTATCTTAAGTATTCAAGCCAAGTTTAATCTTTAACTCAGATTAGAATTCTTCTGAACTCGTTAAAAGGAAAATAGAAATATGAAAGGCTACGGCCAAATTATGGGCACAGCCTAAATTAATCTCTGTCTTCAAGGGAGGGGAAATTTGAAAATAGAAATGTAGAAGAGATGCCTGGACAGCAAAGAATATTCTCATTAATAGAAGTGGGGATGTAGAAGCTACAGATAACTAAAAAGAGTAAAAGCTCCATAATAAGTCTACCCTCTCCTCGCATTCTTTTCTATTGGTGGGGAAAGAGCATGAAAAAATGAGATTCGGCACCTGTGGCTGTGGCCAGGTTTGGTGGTGATGGCTGGAGAAGGGACCAGGGTTGAGTGGCTCTGGTTCGCCTAAATGAGCCCACAAAATCTGGCCTGTCTGATTTTTATGATAAAAAGGCATTGGGTAATTCTGGTTGGCATTGTTTGGTAGAAAAAGATCAAACGAAAGTTGAGAGAGGAGGGAGGGAGGGGGCGGAAGCTTCACATTTGTACAAATAAATTTATTGCAAGATATGGAAATTGCATGTCAAATCAAATGAATGCCAACCAGCCATCTCTATACCATATTTACAATTGCTTCCCAAAAAGTTTTATAAAAATGGGGAAGATAAAAGAGCTGATGTGCCCATGCCCATGGAAACTAGATCAACCAAGTCCTAAACAATCAAAAGAAGAAAAAGAAGCGAAGAACCAGAATACCTCACCTGAACTAATGTATCTTCAACCCAAGCCTGAAAAAACAAAAAGAGAAGGAACCAATCCACGTTAGTCACATCATCCAAACATGAGATTCTGCATTCTCAGCAGAGGCAACAAAAAAAAAAAAAAAAAAAAAAAACCACAATTGAAGCAACTGAAAAGATGAAGGAAACCCTACGTTCCTTCTGTCACATGTGACAATCAAGCAAATCAACAACACATGAGAAATCCAGGCATTAATCCACAGAATTAATGCTGGAGCTAATGAATATGTTGGGCAAAATGTGAGGGTCAAAGTGAAACAAAGACAATAATCCACAAAAGAAAACAACTAACATGCGGCCACCTTAAACAAAAATTTCAAAGAAAAAGCCCATATCCCCCTTCATATGTGGCCAGATTTCTCAAGCTCTTCCTTTGCCTTCTACCAAGAGTTGGTCACCTGTGCATCCCCCAATTCTCGCGCTCATCCAATTGAGCCGACTGCAAGCAGATTACATTTCATGGCCAATTTAATAGTGAGATTGGCCAGACTCTAATTAATTTTTAATATTTCTTGAAATTTTTATTAACCATATATTTTCTCTTATTTTCGACAAATATTTGAAAACCAAACTCCTATTCGATCCAAGCGAACCAGCAATTCAGCGATTGCTGCAAGCAGAGGAGATGAACAACAACATGACGATGGCGAGGTGAGCAACCAGCAAACTGAGGAAGGAGAAATGCCAGAAAACGAGCAACAAAGCAGGTGAATCATGGATTTTCTGATGAAAAAGAAAAATTTGGGAAGCAATGACAGAGTTGAGGAACCTTTCTTCTTCTTCGCATCTTCTGTCAGCGACAATGGGTCGATTGTGATGGATGCTTGACATCAGTCCATGCTGCGATGGCAAGGGCCACAGGGATGAGCGGAAGGTGGATTTTCACCAGAAAGGGGGCGAGGGGTTGGCTTTATTGTCACAAGTAACACGTCTTTTTTACGTTGAGATTTAGGAAAGGATCTACAAACCGATCCTAATGGCTCGATCCTAGTTCCAGTTTCTAACATTTGTTGTAGTGAGTACTCACCGGTGGAAACCACGATGGATCGGGAGGGAGAAAAACAGAGAGATAATATAGAGGCAGAGAGAGGGGTGATGCATTAGAGGCGATTTGGTCTAAGACCCTAAAAGGCAAGAAGGAAGTTGATATGGAAGAGCAATCAAGACACACGAGGGTAGCACGAGAGAAATCCAACCAACATAATCCTCCTTATTAAGACATTGTGTCCAAACAAGAATCTGAAGCCTCCAATTGATGTGGTTATAGAAAACAGGAACTTTCCAACTGCATATCCAACTAACCTTTCTGGAGTACTAGAAGGCGCTAGTAAAAAGAAAGACGCCGCAGCGAGACGAAGAGGAGCAAAACGCAATCATTCTGACCTCTCTGTTTTGTCATGCATTCAATCTTTGGTTGTTTAAAAGAATGGGGAAATCCTAGATTTACATTACGCTTCTGCAACTTAACTGGTGGGTTTGAGGGGAGAAAGAGAAAGAGAGAGAAAAAAGGTGGAAAAAGTTATCGCGCAACTGTGGTACGCACAAAATATGCAAATGGCTTGAGTTGGAAAACTCATTCTTGTCCTGACCAAATGTAGAGGTTATTCGCTACGGTTCTCATCCTAAAGTATTGGTCATAGGGCATAAACAAAAATATTGTAGTGACTGTGTGGTAGCATGAATTGTATTTGTACATGCCTGTAGTTGAGACACTATTTCTTGTTTAGATAGTCTATCAAAACTGGGTTCTGAAATGCAATAATATATTCTGTTGTGACCATCATGAAATATGCATATGTGACATTATGCATAGTATCTTAATATGGATGATGGTTAACATACTCATGCCCACCTCTCCATTTGACACGTAAATTTGACGATAGAAACTCTTTTTGTGGACAATTTTATTTTAATGAATAATAAAACGAACCTTATAGTTGCTTTATTGCAATCTGGTTTGTTTTACTATTTATGACCTCTTTGTAAACGTCTTTTTATCGTAAAACCAGTTTATATAGCACCAAAGGGATAATATCATTTTGTTCTTCATTGTATGAAAGCTGGGAACATCATGAAAGGTGAAATTGGCTTCTTTTTTATGGTTGGCAATCACCATGATTTTATGTATAGATACACCTTTTGATGGAGGGAAATTGTAACAGTGAAAGCAACAAAATACTTTATTTTTCAGGGCTGATTTCATCTTTCCAACGATTGCTGATGATTTATTGAATTCATTATTTTCATAGAATTTTTTTCTGATTTTATATATTTCTAAATTAAAATTTTTTCAAAAGTTTAGTTTAGCTATGATTTTTAAATTTGTTTTTGGTTCACATTTAACTTTTCAATCATACGGGTCATGTTACAAGTTTTACGATGTTGTTAGTACAAGTCGTATTAATGAAAGGAATGGAACACCATGAGGTCAAGAGTGAAGACTTTTTTCCAAGCTGAGGGTCCATTGTTTGTGTTTGGGGTGGATTACACCAAAACAGTGCACTAATTAGCCTCTTCCTGATTTTTGTTGAAATTAACTTGAAAAATGAGAAAATAACCAAAATTTTGAATTCCTTTTCAAGATTGGTCCATGCAAATATGAAACTAAAAATACTATCATAGTTTTTCTAATATCATAGAATACAAGAACCTATTTTTATGTCATTTGGGATATCACTATAGGCATCTAATATTTTTATCGATTTTCCTTCACCCGTTAATGCATTGGAGATTTGCATTATTTTCTTAAGACAGAAAAGTTATACATAAACAAACTAAGGAATTATAAAGAAGCGGAAAAGTCAAAACGAACTTACGGGCACTCTTTCAAAGTTATAAAAGTTTCACAAAGAAAAAAAAAGAAAGGATCGAAGCTGGTTATATGCAAAAGCCAACAACTTAGTGTAGCTAACCGTCAAAAACATTGTTAAGCCAACTTCTTATTGGAAGCATTGGGGATGGTGATGGCGGTTTTTCCAGTCACCATTGGATCTTTGCACTGTTGACTAAACAATTGGTTCGCAAAAAGTAAATTCTTTTTAGGGGGAGTTTGATTACTCTGGATTGAAATTCACATATCTGATATGTGGATATGACATAACATGCCCTTACATTGATTTTACAAAGAGGGATGACAGGACTAATCAGCCTTAGTTACATTAATAAGCAGTCAGATTTAAGATCGGGATAATCAGTCTATTGGTAAACATTTTATCAACAAATAGATGCAATAAGAGGGTAACGCAGCAGGGTGGGTGTCGGAGCAACCCGGTTAAATTGTAATTAAAAATATATAATATATTTTCTATATATATAAAGAAATTTTTAAAATTAATAAAAAATTTTATCTAATGAAGAATGTGGACAAATAGTTTTCGTGGAATACTTAGGCGTGTTGAATGTTGTCTGATCTTGGCTTCATTAATCACATATATATTACAGTACTCTTTAGTCCTTTCATTTCTTATTTGCCATCACAGAGGGTCCGATCATGTACGTATTTTTCGTGTGATAAAAGTGCAACCAAGTGATTAACATTGTGATTAATGGGATACAGTCTGGACGCGATTAATAGAAACTGTTTATGTTTAACCAACACGATCTGGATACAGACACAGTAATTTGCTTTTAAACCTTACCCCTCCCTCTCTCTTGGATCGTCAAGGTATGCTCCCTCTCCCTCTTCTCATTCTTTTCGTGATTTGCTTCTCGTTGATCCTTTGGGTGATTTTTTGAAGGTTGTCACTCTTCTTGTCTCCTGTACAACTTTCTTCTCATAGGAGATCCAGCAATGGTCCATCGGAAAATCAAAGTCATCTTTTGATTCGCCCGGGATGAGTTCAACCTCTACAAGGCCATGATGGGGTACAGTTCTACAAAAAGATTGAACGCTCAATCTGGGATCCGCTGGCTATGAAAGGTAACATTCTCTTTTATTTTCCACATACGCCTCATTTTTCATTTCTTTACAATCTCTAGGGGGCCATTTGATGGCCTGGAAATCTGGAATTGAAAATATATTTCTAAAAATATATTTTTTGAAAAAAATAAGTGGGAAAAATCTTTCTGATTCCCATTTTGATGTATGTGTGATGACTGAGAAATATATTTCCAAAAATATATTTCTGAGTTTGATGATAAAGAAATATATTTTCAGATTTCCAGAAAATTAATTCTTAGTTTGATAATAGGGAAACATTTTTCCAGATTTACAGAAATTAGATAAATAACCACACCAAATAGATAATAACCAACAATGGCCTGTCTTTTTAGTACAAGAACAAACATAACTGCAGTAGAGTTCGAAGAACATATGAACGCAACAAGATACTGTAAATATAAACAGTATCAAATGTTTTAATCAACATCAACGCACAATTCATAAAATACTCGAACCATACTCATTGTATATATATGAGAATTTCACTATAAAGTATACAACAGTAGATAAACCACATACATATTCCCATCAGTGATAAAATATTTACATAAGTGTTCAGAAGAGCTTCAACGTTAAATACAAAGCCAAGTGCGTGTGTAGAGTATCCATAGAAGCAAGTACATATGTAGCTTCATGTACGCATCCACCATAACAAAAAGAAGCTCAACAAAATCAAATATGCCCCTTGCACCACCTTCGAACAAGACGTCATACTTATGTCGGGGCTTCATCTTCGAACAAGATGTCATAACAGCTGATGAACAGAAAATGAAAATACATACCTGTCTAATGGCAAGCATAAGGGCATAGCAAGTGCTGAACTAGAAATCAGTAAGTAATGACATTGATGACAGAAAATTCCAAAGATATTAGCGCAAACATAAGATTTAGTTGTTAAATTATGCAATTACTAAGTGAATAATATTCAAAATAATGGAAGAAAGCAATTGCCTTGCTGTTTTCAATGTCCACATCAAAAATTGTAATGCATTTTTGTCTCCAAGTTGAAATAAAGGTCCACCACATCATTAAAATATGTAAACTAACAACTACTCTCAGTATGCATCAACAGTAATGAAGGATGTCAAAGAGAGGAGATCCATCTCAGCCATCTGGTTAAAAAGAAACATACATAATCGAGGCATTCTAATTCCAAAATACACAAATGTTTGGCATGGCATGCAGAAATGCAGTCTGAGATCGTTCTCAGGTTCTTTTCCTTTAAAAGCAATCAATGGTATTTGCCCATGGCTACCATCTCTTTGAAACATTTTGATTCTAGAAGATACCAGGTATGTGTTTTAGGCTTTTAGCAGTCCTTTTAGACAGAAAAAACATAAACTGCATTATGCAGATAAAGATATCATGCATAAGCCCATTTCATGATGTTTCAAGAAGCCTTATAGCTTTCTTGAATCAAACTGAACTCCCCTGCGGCAACATTCTATGAAGGGGATTTGCTGATCAACTTGCAATAAAACAAAAATGTAACTCCCAAGACCGTTACATTTCATCTAGCCTGAATCCAATCGAGTCGAATCAAATCACTGGGTTCAAAAATCTAAACTATTTGATGCAAATGTTAAAGACACAAGAAAATGCAGAATGAAGTGAATGTGCACTTTCCTTTATAATGGCCCATACCAGCAACCAACTTAAAAGAGTTAGAAGCGTAGCAGAAAATCAATTTCATGCTGGTAATCTCGAAGACACCCATCACTAATCTGTGCGTGGAGAGAAAAAGAGATTGGGAGATATCTGTACTTGGAAGCATGCACTACCCATTACTAATATGTTTGCGGAGAGAGAGAGAGAGATCTGTACTTGGGAAACATGCACCTTCCCTTTATGGTCTATAATAGCAGCCAACTTAAAAGAATTAGAAGCATAGCAGAAAAGCAAATTGATGCTAATAATCTTGAAGACACCCATTACTAATATGCATGTGTGTGTGTGTGTGTGTGAGAGAGAGAGAGAGAGAGAGAGAGAGGCCTTCTGTTTTTACTAAGAAATGATTATTGATGTCTGCAAGGTATCACTCATTCCAGATATTTAGGTGAAAGGAAAAAGGAACATAGAAAGCATTAGTCGATATTGTGAATAAGATTGGGTTTATCCGAGCATTAGATATTTGAGTTGGGGAACAACTAAAATTTGTTAGTTTTGCTGAGGATTTGCTCAACGTTTTTTCTACTCTTTCTCTAAAGTGTGTCATCAATTCAAATTTAATTTTCTTGAGAATTTATTTTACGGACATTGGACAAAAATGATGAAAGTTATAACTACCCTATGATGTATGCATGTGCATGTATTATTTACAATACATTGATATGCATGTGAACTATATTCTAGAAGATAGTGCATTGAAGCTTCTATGTTGCATGCCATGAAAGAGATGTCACTTATGGGATTGTTCAGTGGTTGAGTCTTATCTTACAAGGCAGAGGTAGCTATGAAGATCGTTCTGATATACTCCGTCTTATCGTAGACCTTGTAGAGGCAAGCTGCTATGCTGACAACCCTGAATGGAGGTTAACATGATTCTGAACCTTAAAGTGAAAAATTTAACTAGCATAGCAATAGCCACTTCTCATGAAAAGCTCTTAGTTCAATTTTGAATAGTTTTAGTTATTTTATCCTATCTAAGCTGCATGTTCTCTCCAGTGTTGATGAACAAGTTGCCAAAGATATACAACTCTTAGATCCTATTGCTGAAAAACAAACATAGATATTTTCTGAAGAGTGCAAGCTGTTTCCAGCAGATGTTCAGATCCAATCATTGTATCCTCTGTAGGTGTTTACCTATAAACACTAGAATGAGTTCATAAGTATACTTGTGGTTTTCTTTTGTATTCACTGTCTGCTATGTATCTAAAACATTTTCCTATTCAGTAAATAACAAAACAGTAAAATCTTTTGTTTGGAACAACACCGACATCAAAAAGAACGGCTTTCTCTTCAGAAATGAGAGATTCCATCCACAGGACAAAAGAAAGGAAGAGCTTGATGAGTCTGTTCTAGCTCCAATCTTTTTCAAAGAAAAAGACAGGAACATTCAATTGTCAAGCTAATTGGTAAGCACGAGTTAAGAAGTGAATGCATTTGCGAAGAAACCAGTCAACTACTAAATGTACAAACTTAACAAAATCGATCTCTGCAACAATAAACCCTCACAAAAGAAAAAGGGGATAGAGAAACAGACTGGACTTTCTATATGGAAGCCTCGGGGAAAAAAAAATTCTTTCACCATAGGAGCCAAAATAGAAAGAGGGATTTCCAAAAATTCAGCAAGAAACGGAAAAAAAAATTAAATACTATTCACCATTCATGTTCAAACACAAACCTTTCCACGAAAACCTTGTAGATCTGCTTACAGAGTAGCAATCGAGCATCAATTTGTTGCTGCAGAGAGGAAGAGATGGATTCCAGCGCTATGGTAACAGGGTGAGCCAAAATAAGTGTTTCCTAACACGGAAGCTGCTGCACAAACAGCAGATGAAGAGACGGAGGGCTTCTTCTTCAGCAAGGGTGAGAGAGATGAGGAGGGGATCAGGAGAGTGAGAGGGTGAGAGAGACAACGAGGGGAGCAGGAGAGTGAGAGGGCGAGAGAGACGACGAGGGAGCAGGAGAGTGGGAGGGCGAGAGAGACGATGACCAGCAGGCAGGACGGAGGAAACGGAGGCAGCTGCGGGCCTGCGGCAGGAGGGAGAGGGAGGCGATGCATGGTTGCCCTAACGGGCAGAAAAATAAAACTGGCAAAATGTTTCCACCTCTCGCGGTGGAAATTTCCGAAAAAAAATTCCGGAAACGTGTTTAACGGTTATAATTTTCATTCCTCCTTTGATGGAATGAGAAAAATTTTGAATATTTGAAACTTTTCTCCGTGGCTACAGGATATTGCCAGGCCATCAAACGGCCCCTAGAGTTTTTTCCGGAACCCCAATCTCTGTTCTGTGATTTTTCTCGCCCTTTTCTTTTGTCACATTTAGGAATGCCTAATTTTGAAGCATATTAAGAAATATTACAAGCTTTTCGACTTTTAAGAACCAAAAGCCGAATTGATGATTCCCTATGCAATCCATCTCCTGCAGTTCATAGAGGTAGGTTTCCAATATAAGGATAGGTATACTCTCTACGACTGCCTTTCCAACCAATTTATACGGCCACCATCTACATTATCCATTTATACATGAGTGGGATTTTTTAAACACCCTTTTTTGCATTGGGGTCATTTTTTTGATCTGAAATATGAATTAGTCCACATTTTGCACACTAAATAAACATGTATAAACATTTAACGGGGTAACCTTTTTCATCGAATAGAAGACTTGTTTTTTTTTTTGTTTTCTATTGGTCATTGTCTAAATAAACAGTGGAAAGAAACCAAAAAGCTTCTTGTCTTTGTCTTTTTCTTTTCTTTTCTAGCTTCCTTCATACGATAGGCAATGATCAAACCTCTTCAAATGTTAGTTCAGACTTTTGATATGTGATTCTTTATCTGCATATACATTTCATTTCACCAATTTAATTTATATAAGTGAAGTGAGTTGCGTTTTTTTCGTTTTTCATTTTTTGTTTTTTAAATATGTTTTTTTAATTTTTAAATGGCATTTCATTTTTGCACTTTTTTTTTGCATATTTTTGAAAATAATGCGCTTTTTGTATACACACACAAGAAGATGCAGTGGCATCATCCTTTAGATGTCTAGTCATAGTACCAAATTAGTAGGAGTTGGTGTCTAGTCATAGTACTAAATTAAATCTTGATGTCAGTGAGAAAACGTGCATTGCATCAGTAGGAGTTGGTGTCTAGTCATAGTGCTGAACATTTTGAATTAGCCTGTGTGCACATATAACCAAGCCGCTTATATGTGAGACTTTGTTCACAAATATTCGTCAAATTTAATACCACAGTCCTTTTTGGGCATTGGTTCGGTGTCAAGGATACTTGATGGTCTCATGAAAATGTTTGCAATTCTGGTGGAGTGTGCAGTATCGTGAAAGTTATCTGAGCATGTCTGAATTGGAACACACTGCGAAGGTAATTGTAAGATTCTTGGCT
The DNA here is from genome assembly GCF_008831285.2 of Nymphaea colorata. Taxonomy (NCBI): domain Eukaryota; kingdom Viridiplantae; phylum Streptophyta; class Magnoliopsida; order Nymphaeales; family Nymphaeaceae; genus Nymphaea; species Nymphaea colorata. The sequence goes on along the minus strand of NW_022204638.1, from coordinate 20,280 downwards.
GGCTGAATCATTTTGACCTTTTGTCAATCACATAGTGGACCTCTGTATGCATCTGGCTAGTGACTCTAGCTAACATGGGATTATATTTCATAGCACCTAGACTGAACAACCATTTTCTTTTGTCAAAAGAAATATGAAGATATTACTTGCATGAACTATTTTGAGGTATAGTGCTTTTCATCATAAGCATAAAATTATTTGCAATAGAACTGCTTGAGAGCTAGTCTTCAGAATGTGAGCGTGTGCTGGTTTGTCTTTCTTTTTTTGTTGGGGGGGGTGGGTTGTGTTGGTGGTGTTGGGGGGGTGGGGGGAGAGAGAGAGAGAGAGAGAGAGAATAAGCCTATTTAAAAGTTTATAAGATGATAATGGTTTTGCTGTAACATGCGCCTGTTCGATAGTTTCTTCCTAATAGGTTGATCTTGGTTATGTTGTATCATGCAAATACTTGATGCTTTCTTCCTAATAGGATGATATTGGTTCTACAACATACTTGGTGAGCACTGCAGGTAGACTTTTAGTTCATTCAAGTTGCCTTGTCATACTGGGTGAACTATGGTTGTAAAGAGTTTGAAGCAGTTGAGAACTGTGGAGGTAATCATCTCGTTGCATCAAGAAGAAAGAAGAACTTCAAAAATTACTCAACAGAAAAATAGAAGGGAAAGTAAAAGAAAGCATCTGTCTCTCTACTTTGAAATGCTTTTCCATGTTACCTCCAAATCAATGTTGTAAGAAGTGTATGCCTCACACAAAAAAAAAACGCGACTCAAAGCGTTTTTTAGAAAAAATGCCTCGAGGCAGGGCCTTGAGGTGCATGCATCCTAGAAGCATGCACCTCATTTAATATGGTTTGTAACTATGCATAATCCACCCGAAAGTTGGGGTAGATTGATAGTACACTTTTTAACATGTGTCACAAAACTTCCCTAATATTTGAGCTATATCAATGGAATAGTTACCTATTGTTCTATTTAGCAAACATACCTTAAAAAGGAGGAAACAAGGGATTAGATAGAAAATGGGTAGCATTCGGTAGAATGGGATCATTAGAGGGGAGACGTCCAGTACTCAAATGATTGGTATTAGTGTGAGGCACAAGACCATGCTATTGGGCTCGGACTAGGGATATTATGCTTTGTGAAAATACTATGCAAGTCGTATATCATGTGATTTATTAATGTGAAGGAGCCATGAGGATGAATCACATTAAGGTAGTGTATTGGAATAAGAGTGGAGTAGCAAGGTTTGCAGCTCAATTAGACTAGTCTCTCTACTGAAGGAGGAAAAGCTTAACATTAGTTGTAACTTGTAAGGCATGCTAACTAAAGATGCAGTTTTTGCAAATTTATCCTATTGTACTATTTCCTGAAGAAAAGGTCTAATACGAAATGGTATTTGAAATTCTAAGGGTTGTTAGGTTTGGAGGTCAGATACCTAAGGTGTTCAAAGGCTATATGGCGGTTTTTGGGACATTTTCATGTAAAATGATAGGAATAAGGCTGTTAAGGTCATGTTTTTTTGGCATATGAGCCTATACATGTGCGTGCTTATGGAGTTGGTATGGATCCTTCCATCAAGTGTTCAGCTACAGGAATGATGGGGCATTTCAATGAGACAAAATCCCCTTAAGATAACTGTTTCATGAATATGGTTCAAAGATGGAGTAGATTCATAGAACACCTTAGAAAGATTTTTATGGCAGATTCACATAACAGTTACAAACTGTTCTACTTACCAAACGAGCTCCTAATGTCCCAGGTTAGCAATCTTTGAAGTGCTTTTTCCAATTTATTAATGTGAACAAATTGGTAGAAATAACACATATAATTGGTCAAATAGGTGAAAGGGTTTGGAGAGAGTTATGTGCAAATGGGTTAGTTTTTCAAAAGACATGCATAGAGAAATTTGGAAATGGCAGGGTCAAGGGTAGATAGCTATTCTTGCAGCAGAAATTCATGGAGACCCACATGAAGCTTGGATCAGTTTCAACAACCAGGCTGGAAAAAACAAGAGCCATGCTGGAGGGCAAAAATATCCGCAAAAGTAGAAGACAGATGTATGTGAAAATAGAGAACATGTGGGATTTTCTAGGCCCATACCGGTGATGGTTTATAGCGATGAAATATAGTGGTGTATGCCGTGAAGCATCTCTATATATCATGGCATGTATATAGATCATGGGCATGTGTCGTTGGCACAAGATTTTGGTTTCAGGAGGTTAGGGCATGTGCCTAGCGTCTTCTTGCACATTTCTTTCATTTATAGAGAGATCTGTGTGTTTTCTAGGGGAGATTAAGTTTGTTGATGCGTGTTTGAAAAGTTTCTTTGATGATTTTCTGCAAATGCTTGTGTTTGTCTCTTTGTCGACACTTTTTTAGGTCCACATGTCAGTGTTGTTCAATTCACCCCTTGAAAATCATGAGGATAGTAACAGAGGTATTACTCTGGATGCATTATGTTTTTCTCTTACAACCAAACATTTGATTTGACGAGATTGAGTCCAATACAAGAATCCATCACATGGGGTTGTTCTTTTTAGAAGGTGAAACTTTGTTAATTCCATAAGAAAGGAAATCAATGGAAAAAAAGGGATATGGAGAACGTGAAGTTCCTGAAGCACAAGTAAAGCCGGAGGATCTTGCTGTTTAGCCAGCAGTTAAAGACCTAACGTTTTTTATGGATTGAGTGATTTTCATGTTTTTCACAGTCTTTCATACTATATTTGAACATCAATAATGATAGTTCTTGCGTGTGCTTGTTGATGGAAACTTGAAGGATAAGCTATTTTGCATTCATCTTAGAAGTGTTGAAGACCATTCTTGAAATAAGAAAAGATTAATTTTTTTTTGGGAATTAGCATGGGTGATGTGGCAGCCACATCACACAAGCAATGATGGCCATCTTTCCACCTAAGTGACCAACCATTGGTTGGTACATGCCACCTCACAAGGGTGGACCAGCCCAAGGAGGGAGTTTTTCTATTTCAAAAACTTTAGAAAAAAATAAAAAGCAAGTGGGGCGCAACCCGCCCTTGCTCCTCGATTTTAGGCAAAATCAAAGTCAAAAAGAAAAAAAATATATTAAACCCCCGAGGGGGGGGGGGAGGGGGGACGATTTTCATTTTCTAACACTTGTGCTCTCTCTTTCCCTTCCTGTTTTGTTGCAGCCAAGAGAAGAAGAAGAAGAAGAAGAAGAAGAAGAAGAAGAAGAAGGAGACAAAGAGAGGAGCAACTGCCATTGTCCAAGCTAGCTCTCTCCCTCTTTCTCTCATTTTTGCATTTCTTTGCTTCTAGATTTGCTAAGCTAAGGTACTTCATTGGACTCTTGCTTAGGATTTCTAGTAGCAAAATTATCTTTGTCTCCCATTTTTAGCAAGAAGATCCTCTTCTTTTAGCTTTGCTAAACTCGAATCCAGACTTGCATTCTTGCTTATGATTTTTTGATTTAGAGAACAAGCAAAAGACAAGTTCCAAACACAGAGGCTGAGCACAAGGTAGGGGTGATTCTAGCTTGTTCTTCATTTATTTTCACTTTTTACTATTTATTTTCAAGTTCAATATTCATGGGAGAGTTTCATTTTAAGTTCTTATTCGTGGCTGGGAATAATGTCCAGCAAGGATGAGCTTCCAGTGTACATTGTAATGCATTCTTCAAGCATGAATCAAATTTTCTAAAAGCAAACCCATGGATCTATCTTGTAAAAGAGTCCCAAGGCCACACCCCTTTCAGAAATAGCTTGCCTTAACTCATTTTTAACTCTCCGCCATGAGAGGGTTCCACGGTGAGAGAGAGACACATTTTCTGCAATATATAACATAATGGCCTATTAGGGATGGATGAATTCTCTCAAATTTGATCCACCCTCACATGGCAAAAATCAGAGAAACTTGCTTAAGCATTCTCTTAATTTCTTCTATTTTGACTCATTTTGATTCATGCATTCATGATCTAATTGATTAAGGGTGGTAGTGAAGATTAGAAACTTGTTTTCACTCTTCTCACATAAAAAGCCTAGCCATGAACTATCATGGTTTGTGTGCTAAGAGGCCCCTTATTATATTCTCATTATAAGATGCAAAACAGGTAGATATACATGCATATAGATAAGTTCTAATCTCATTCAAAACTGGTACCCTAAGAACATTTTAAAGAGTTTTTGGTTTCATTCATACATTTCTAGATTTGAAGGGGATTAATCAACATCTCCAAATTCTCTAAAATCATATTCAAAACCTAATTTTCATTTATTCAAAAAGAGGAGGTCAAATGTGTGGAAAACGCCCAAGGAATGTATGAACCTTTTAGCAACAAAAATTGGTAAACTTATTGAAAAGAAAGCTTCCAAAACTTAATGTCTAAGCCCAATATGAATGCCCAACATGAATGTGAGCATGACTTCAAGAGGATCTTGCTGATTTAAATGCTTAACTTATAAAAAGTCTAGCAAAATTTCAATGTTTTTCCATCATGTTGTAACGAACAAGCTCTCTTAGAATCGATATTTTGATTTTTTGCTACATAAAATCTGATTTTATGGTTATTTTATGACAAAAGTGGATGTTGTCCACGTCTCCCATATATTTTAAAGGTTGATTTCAATATCAGTTATATAATTTTCATATCTCAAGCTTGTGGACTCTCTAACTCTTGTACTTAATAATATATCAAGCACACTTAGAAAATGTCCTACATTCTAACTAAAAATCAATCTTTGTATGTGTAGATTATGAAATGAATATTTACGGTGAATCGTGAGAAATTATGTGAGAGAGACAAATGAATGTCCTCATACAGTTTCTCTCCTTCTTTCATGCATTCACACACCAAAATCAATTGCACACATGCACATTCTTAAAAAAGTAAGTGATCCTATTTCAAACTGCAAAAAGTGAAGAAGTCATATTGCAATAAGAATGTGGAAATCTCACTTAGTTTCAAAAGAAGACATAAGCATCAGATCCTAATTTTGCCAAAAAAAATTGGAAACAATATATTTTCTAACATTTTGGAATCTACTTTCTATCAAAAGAGTGAATTTCATTTGCACCTAATTCTTCACTAAAAAGGGAATTCACTTGAAATCAAGTTCATATCTCTTATACCTAACCATGTGATTTGGCAAAAAGAGCTTTCATAATTAATCTATTTGCTAAGAAATCTTAGTTATCTTTTGTCCAAAATCAATACAATTGTTAATTGATCTTAATGATTTCCCAAAAACTTGAACACAATTTGATCTCAATTTCAATCCAAAACATGCAGTGATCTTGAGTTCACAACAGAGAATTAGATCTCCATCTCCAAAATCTCAAATTTTCTAAAAAAATTTCAATTTTATATCCAATATTTCAATTCAAAATTGCTAAAATTATCAAGAAAAAGTCCAAAATCTTGGGTCAAAACCACGATCCAAGTCAATTTTCAATACCCTTCCCATCCTATGGCACATTTTTTTTGCCGAAACAATGGATTCCAATTTAAACATTGCTAATTTTTTTGATTTTTTTCAAAGAATTTGCCCAATTTCCTAAACAAACAAGTTGAATTTTCAAATAGCTGATCAAATCAAGTTAATTTTCCAAACAACTTGTCCAAATTTCATTCTTATTTACCCAAAAAAAATTTAGAAATCACTTGTTCAAAACCAATATCAAAATGAAATTCTAATTTCAATTTCAACCCTCTATCCACAAGCATATTGAATTGCATCAAAGGACTTGTACATGATCCAAGAAATACTTAGTCCTTGGTCTAGTTACCCTTGTTAAAGGTGGCTGGAATGGTTGGATCTCGTACCGATTCGCAGATCCTTTTCTCTTAAAATTTTTCTAAAAAATCAATTAGAAATTTTTCTGCTTCACATGAATACCCACACTCAATCGACACCTTAAGGATAGGAGGGGTGCAAATAGACAGACATTCAACCACAGGATCGTAGGTGTAATTATAGCTTCAAGCATTGCATTTGCAAAGCCAGATGCAAAGACTACCAATCCTAGAGCATAAGCATCTAAACAAGAGATGTATGAGGAAGTAGATACCGATTTGCACTCGTGGGTTGTCTTACCAATGTGATTGGAAAAAAGAAAAACATTGTTCTGCACAGTGAGAATCAACATGGTTATCATCAAAATTATCTATCTAATTTTGAACAACATTCTCTTCAAAGGCCTCAAGATAGTTCAAGATGTAGCATGGACAACTATTAGCTAGTGAAACACTGTAGCACATGGAGGATTGTTAAGACAACCCAAAAGGAAAATTGTAACCAGCTATAAAGAAACATGATCATAATGCAGACAAAACGGAGTGACACTTTCATCTCATGGTAGTTGATTTCATATGCAGGACTTAAGATTGATACATTGTCCACAATACTCCGAGATGCTGAGTTGATGGAAAGAGGAAGAGCATAAGTTCAGGTATGTTGTCTTCCTCCAAGGTCTTTCTTGTGCAAAAACTAAAAAGTTTGAGTGACTAAGGAACATTTGATAAGGAGCACTTATAAGTGATCCAAAGGTGATGTTTCAATCTGGTTCACTTGAGAATAATATGTTGATGTCCGGCAAGATTTCCATGAAAACTGTATTTGGAAGAAGAAAACTTAATAAAGATGGGTCTGAAGGAAGCATATAAAATATTTGACACCACTTTGTTTGTATTAGCCCTAATAGAATGTATCCTTTCCTAGTTTTAACATTATTGTTGAGCTAGTTATATCTTGTAGCTTTCATACCTTGAAGGCTTGAACTGAGTTGCCATAGAACTCAACCTGCCTTCAACTATTGATAAAAGAATCGGTTACTCCCAATTGATAAACTCGCAATCGGCTACTTCATATGCTGGTAGTTAATTTCTTTATATTCTTATGGCACTTGGAAGTGAATCAAAAAGGCACCTAGAGGACTGTTTATAGGAATATTGGCATCACTTTCTTTTGCCATAGATCACTTCAGGTAGCTATCATGTGTTATTTAACTTCATTATTTGAAAGTAATTATGTTGTCTTACATTGATCAAATTCCTACCTATTGGTGCTCAAGGGTTTGCTTTTTTATCATTTGTTGCAGGTTTCTTGCTCTGCTTCTCAAACCCAAGAAGCATCACCAGTACCGTAACTACTGAACTTCTACCCCGATTCTATTGGCTATAGAGCCTTCATCTTGAGCATTATTCATGTCTTTAAAGGGTTGAAGTTCATTCAAGAGAAATTGTAATCAAAGGCATCATCTACCAACCTATCTAGTGAACACCATTCTATTGGCTACAGAGCCATCATCATGAGCATTTAAGATTGTAATCAGCTAATTCTACGTTGGTTATGTTTCAAATTTCAGCTATGAAATATGTAATCTACTAAATTTTAGGTGGTCTCTACAAATTTTTTAATGCAATTTTTTTATGCAGCCTTCACTTTTTTTTTTGTTTTTTACAGACTGCATTAGTAAAATTTGTTACAAAATCATCAATTTGATGACAAGAAAGTTAGCTATTGGTGATGAAGGCTCAAAAATGTTGTTTAGGAAATTGTTGTGTACTTCACACATTGCTTATCACTTCTGCTATTGAGGTAGTACAGAAATACATTTATGTTTGCTTCTCATATGCTCTTTTTATATCAACTTTGATTAATTCTTGTTCTTACAGCCTTAAGACTGTTTGCATTCAAATGGCAACTTATAGAATTTGAATTGTGTCAACAGTATATGTAGTTACTTCAATGTACGGAACAGGGATGAGCATCAGAATTGGTGTGGCCTGCTACAAATACTGATGTAGCTTTATTTTAATTAGATGTATGCATTATTTAAATACTTTATAAAATTTTACTATTACATTTGGTTTTGTTTTTTCATTCATGATGGATTGCAACAACCAGGGTTACTTTTCACCAATATAGCTTTGCCACAATCGGTATAATTTTTTTTTTTTTTTTTGGGTGGGGGCAGAGGGAGGGTAGTAAATTCTAAAGAAGGAGAGTCTTATGCAGATATAATTTCCTAGACGTGAAGCTTCATACTGGTTAATTGGTCTAGCTGCTTTTTCTCATCATTGTGTTTCACTTAGTGCCTGATGTGTGAAAAAGTTTTTGATCTCTTGATATTTTTTGTTTTTTTGGAATAAAAGTAGGTAGCCTAGCTACCACCTAGCATATCCTTAGCAGGAAAATATTCTTTGTTAAATTGACATTTCTCAACATACCTGACTTTTCATCCCTTAAGAGACATGACTTTTCATCTCCCAAGTAATTCACCTTGAGAGCCTTCTTGGTATTTTTGTTAACACTCTATAGGGAAGTTTATGTGGGTAGTCCATCTCCCAGCCTTCTATCTTCTCAGATGTCAGCTTCCTCTTCCTTTTGGTCAAATAAGAAATGCTAAATGTGACGATGATAAACAATAGAGCCACTAAAGCTACAGAAATGTATAGGTACAGCTTAAAAGACTTCCACAGAGGAGTACAATCCTGAGGAATAGAGGGAAGGTGTGAAAGGTCCAACTCTAGAACTTTTCCATCCATTGCAAAGCTCCATGCCAAAATATAGCACTTGCTTACCAGCTTATGTGTACCAAAAGAGAATCCAACATACATGTGTTCAAGCAGAACAGGGGACAAATCAATGGAACGTGAATTGAGTATGCAATTAGGCTTGAGTTGGTGTGACAATGGAGCTATGGTGACATTCAGCTGCTTCATCGGCCCATCATATTCTATCCATGCTTGAATGGGTGTCTGGCCGTCTAGGACCCCCTGTTCTTTTTTGTGATTCCCTGTATAGTAAGCAGCCGGTTCGGAGACACTGGAGTTCACACCGTTGATGTCGACACCCACATGGCTTTCATCTATATCATGCAAATTTGTGTGTTGAACTATGTTGAATTCAACTACAAATATTTGATTCGTTGTGTTTTCATTGTTCCTGATGCTGAAGAGACCAAATAAGCGACCTCCCATGGCATTGGAGAAGTTGGGGGACAGTGCAACGATGAACACAAAGCCATGGCCACCTGATTGATGGGCTTTGGAGACGATTGCGAACACAAAATGAATACTGAATGATTTGGTTCTCTTGGAAGCGGTAGGCTTCTTAAACTGTAGACTGGCAGTGAAGAATGCATTGCCTTTGATGCCTGGTTCCATGGAATGTTGACTGTTAGTCACTTGAAGAGCCCTAGTCCTGGTAATAGTTGCAGAGCCAGATAGGTTAAGGTCTGACTGGCGGAAGCTATTGAATGTAGATGTTATTTGGTGAAGTTGCAGGTGATCTACCGATATGAGCTAGAATGTAAAGGAAGAACAAGAGGAATCTTGAAAGCTAAAGGGCCATGACTAGGAAGAGGACAGAAAATCACCGGAAGCACGACATATTCGATATTTCAATTCCACCTTTCGGCGTCAATCACACCCTCTTATGTTCGATGATGAAGGGACAAAGGGACACGTATTTTCCGAAGACCATTTCAATGAGAAGGGCGAAACATATTTCCCTGGAGGTCTTCGGTTGGGCCAACAACTGGAATTTATTGGTGGGTCATTAAAAAAAAGAGTTCCTTTCATGATAGTGTTAGAGGCCCACTTGCGTGTTGGAGGGGAGACGGGGCACCGTGTAGCTCGAGTTGGACTTGACTTAGAAAACTATGAGCTTTGACTCAAACTGAACTCAAGTCAGTGTTAGGTTTGAGCTCGACTTACTTGCTTAACTTGTTTAACTCAATGTTAGACCTGCGTCGTATGTTTTAACTCGTTTAGTTGCTACTCTTAGTTCTTTATTATATTTGAACATTTATTATGTAGCCGAACCAAACCGAATCCAGTTTAAACTAGTCGAATTCTTACAAGTTAAATTCTTACTTATAGATGAGTCAAGTTTGAATACAATTTTGGCGAGGGAATTCGATTTGAGTTCAAACTATTTGAACTCTTCGTGTCTTAATATTATATCGAAGAAATGAATTCCGACCATGCATTTAATGCTCTATCGCATCAGATGAGATCTTAGCAGCTCGAAGGGCTCAATTTGCTTTTTCACAAGGTCGTCCACCATTGACGGTAACGGCTGAGTGTACACAGCAAGCCCTTTGCGTTTTCAAAAAAATAAAAAGGAATTTTGCAAAGAAGCGGAAGAAAGGGATAGTTGCGTCAGTTTTTTTTTCTAGAATGACCTCAATGGTTGATTTGAAATGAAAAGACTTGGTTTGGAATGGAATGAAAAGGAAAAATTCAAGTAAGAGATTCATTTTCTGTATCATATGAGTGGAAATCAAAATGTTGGAATGGAACATTTATGAAAGCGATAACATAATTTTTTAAATTTTTTACAAAGCATTACTAATTTTTGTTATGTAGGTTACATGCACTGGGAAGGAATGCGCTTATAATTACTGTGAAGAAATGAAAACGGTCAAGAAATGTACACTTGATATGTAGCTCCAAATAACAGCTTTTATTTTACAACCAAAATATTGCCACAAAAATAAATTGAGAAATTTTCATGGATTTTCTCTCTTTATTATCAAGAAATGAAAATGATTAAGAAATGTACCCTTGATATGTAGCTCTAAGTAACAAACTTTATTCTTCAAACAACATGTTGCCACATAAATAAAATAGAGAAATTTTCAAGGATTTACAGCTTTATAAAGATGCTGCATTGGAGGAAAAATAAGTTTTCCAAAAGTTGATGACAAATTATAAGTTTTTGGGAAATAAAACATTACAACAAGAAGGAAGAGAACAATTTTAGAACCACTTTTTTGTCTCAACTAGAATAAATTCAATGCTGTAATTATTTAATGTAATGAAAATTTTAGTGGATATAGAAAATTAAAAAGTCAAAAAAATATATTTGAAAAAGATTTTGATTAGTAGCAACTAAATCTAACATTAATAAGCCTTGTGCACACATATCGTGTACTTGTTTTGTTTTCTTTGAACGTTTGTGTTCCTTAATTCGTTGTTTATTTTTTGAAAAAACGTATATTTAAATGAAAGAAAAAAACTCATAAACAGTAAAGTAGACGAAGTCTTACCCAGGTCCCGATGTATACATCAATCCAAGTGGCCAGCATAAGGGAAGAGGGCCTTTGACCTATTCATAATATCTTTAATTTAAAACAATATTTCTTAATTTTGAGGCTATCAATTTTGTTGAGATCAGTTCTTTCCATTGATTTTGTGTCTTGTAATTAGTGTAGGTATTTTTACCATTTAACTTTTGCTAAGGTGAATTGACCTAAAAAGATCGAAAAGAACCTCCCCCCCACCCTCCCCGCCCCCCCCCCCCCCCAATTCTCCTTGCTTCTAGGGTCTTGGCTGCATCAAATCTGGGTGGGCCGGGGTGTGGGACACCCTTGAACTTGAGTGTCAGGATCTCACTTGTCACAGCCCAGGAATGTAAAACCTTTGGGAACCAAACAAGCAACATGTCTTCTACACATCTGCCCATGCAACCAATTATGCTATAACAATTGATGAATATAGGATGAGTTAGTGCTCAATTTAACAAAGAAAAATTTCCAACTAAGGATATGCCAGGTGGTAGCTAGTTTACCTACTTTTACTCCAAAAAAAGGATCAGGAGACCAAAAAATTTTTCAGACATCAGGCACTAAGCGAAACACATGATGAGAAAAGGCAGCTATACCACTTAACCAGTATCAATCTTCACATCTACATAACTATATCTGCATAAAACTCTCCTTCCTTAGAATTCACTACAAAAAAAAGCCTATACCAGTGAAAGTAATGCCGACACTGTCACTGCTGTTTGTCGTGTTCGGGTAGCCTATAGCGGTGAATGCATGTCATCGGTAGAGTTGTCGACTATTTCATCACTACAGCTAGCTCCACCAGTGAAAAAGTCACCTTAAAAGCTTAGGTTGCCATTACTCTAGGTTTAGATGTGATTTATTTCACTGTTTAGAGGTGACCCCACCATTCTTTGCCTTTTTCGATGCACTTTATCACTAGTATGTCCATTATGAATGAAAAAAGAAAAACCTGATTCAATAGTAAAATTCTATAAAGGATTTAAATATTGCATACATCTAATGAAATTAACACTACATCAATATTTTTAGGAGGCCACACCAACTCCTATGCTTGTCCTTGTTCCGTACATTAAAATACCTACATATAGTGTTGCTGCAATTCAAATTCTATAAGATGCCATTTGAATGCAAACAGTCATAAGGCTGTAAAAACCGGAAGGAATCAAAATTGATATCCATAAAAATAGCATATGAAAAGCAAACATAAATGTATTTCTATACTACCTCAATAGCAGAGTTGATCAGCAGTGTGTAAAGTACATAACAATTTCCTAAGCAATATTTTTGAACCTTCATCACCAATAGCTAACTTTCTTCTCTCCAAATTGATGATTTTGTAACAAATTTACTAATTCAGCCTGTAAAAAAAAGAAGTGAAGGCTGCACGAATATTTTTCATTAAGAAAATATGTAGGGACCACCTAAAATTTGGTAGATTACATATTTCATAGCTGAAATTTAAAACATAACCCAACGTAGAATTAGCTGATTACAATCTTAAATGCCCAAGACGATGGCTGTGTGGCCAATAGAATGGTGTTGAGTAGATAGGGTGGTAGATGATGGCTCTGAATACAATTTCTTTTGAAATATGTTTAACCCTTTAAAGAAATTAATAATCTCAAGATGAAGGCTCTATAGCCCATACAGTGCATACGGTACTTGTGATCCTTCTTGGGTTTGAGAAACAGAGCGAGAAACCTCTAACAGATGATATAAAAGCAAACCCTTAGGCACCAATAGGTAGGAATTCATCAATGTAAGACAACAAATTTTCTTTTGAAAAATGAAGTTAATAACACATAATATCTATCTTAAGTGTTCTATGGCAAAAGAGAGTGATGCCAATATTCTTATAAACAGTCCTCTAGATGCCTTTGTGATTCACTGCCAAGTGCCTTAAGAATATAAAGAAATTAACCTTCAGCATATGAGGTAGCTTTTCTGCAAATCCAGACACCAAAAAAAGTTTGTCAATTGGAGTAATCGATTCTTTTATCAATAGTTGAACGTAGGTTGAGTTCTATGGCAACTCAGTTCAAGCCTTCAAGGTTTGAAAGCTACAAGATACAAAAAGGCTCAACAATGATGTTAAAACTAGGAAATGATACATTCTGTTAGGGTTAATACAAACAAAGTAGTGTCAAGTATTTCTATGTTTCCTTCAATACCAACTTTCCTAATTTTTTCTTCTTCCAAATACAGTTTTCATGGAAATCTTGCCAGACATCAACATATTCTTCTCAAGTGACCAGACTCAGACAACACCTTTGGGTCACTTGTAAGTTATCCTTATCAAATGTTCCTTAGTCTCTCAAACCTTTTGGTTTCTGCACAAGCAAAGGCCAATGACAAAGAAAAGTTACCTGAACTCATGCTCTTCCTCTTTCCATCGACTCAGCATCTCAAAGCATTGTGGACAATTTATCAATCCTAGAGCAGCATATGAAATCAATTAGCATGATATGAAAGTTTCACTCTGTTTTGTCTACATATGATCGGGTTTTTTATAGCTGGTTACAATTTCCCTTTTGAGTTGTCTTAACAATTCTTCATGTGCGACAATGTTTCACTGTATAATAGTTGTCCATTATACATATCGAACTATCTTGAGGCCTTTGAAAAGAATGCTTGTTAAATTTAGATAGGTAATTTTGATGTTATTCATGTTGATTCTCAGTCTATAGAATGGTGGTTTTCTTTTTCCAATCATGCTACTAAGACTACCCACTAGTGCATATCGATATCTACTTCCTCATACATATCTTGTTTCATATGCTTATACACCAGGATTGGTAGTCCTTGCATCTGGTTTTGCAAATGACAATGCTTTAAGCTACAATTACTCCAACAATCCTATGGTTGAATGCTTGTTGGTTAGCACCCCTCCTGTCCTTAAGGTGTTGATTGAGTGTGGGGAGTTACACAAAGCAGCAAAATTTCAAATTGGGTTTTGAGAAAATCTTAAGAGAAAGGGACCCGCCCACCGGTACGATGTCCAACCATTCTTGTCGTCTTTAGCAGGGGTAATTGGATCAGAGGCTAAGTATTTCCCGGATCATGTGCAAGTCATTTGCACAATCTGTTAAGTTTGTGCGTAGAGAATTGAAATTGAAATTGAAATTTCATTTTGAACTTGGTTTTGAACAAGTGATTTCTAAACTTGTTTTTAAGTAAATTGGAACAGAATTTGGACAATTTTTTTGAAAAATTTACTTATTTTGGTAAACTATTTGAAATTCAACTAGTTTGTTTGGGAAATTGGGTAAATTGTAACAAAATTGAAAAGTTGAACAATGTTCAAATTGGAGACCATTTTTTTTATTACAAAAAATGTGTCATCAGACGGCAATGGTATTGAAAATTGACTTGGAATGTGGTTTTGACCCAAGAGTTTAGACCTTTTCTTCATAATTTGGTAATTTTGAATTAAATATTATATAATAAATTGTAAAATTATTTGAAAATTTGAGGTTTTAGAGGTGGAGATCTAGTTATTTGTTGTGAACTCAAGATCATTGCATGGTTTTGAACTGAATTAAGATCAACTTGTGATCAAGTTTTTGGGAAAATGGCTAGGTTCATGTAGCAAATGTATTGATTTCAGACAAAAGACAGCTAAGTTTTCTTAGCAAACAGATTAATTTTGAAATCCTTTTTTGCCAAATCACATGATTTGGTATCAGATATGAACATGATTTAAAGTGAATTCTCTTTTTAGGGAAGAGTTAGGTACCAAATAAACTCACTCTTATGATGAAATGTAGTTTCCAAAATGTTAGACAATATATTGTTTTCAAACATATTTTGGTCAAATTATGATATGATTCTTCTGTCTTCTTTTGAAACTAGGTGACATTTTCACATTCTTATTACAATATGATTTGGCCACTTTTTTGTATTTTGAAATATAAATACTTAATTTCTTGAGAATGTTCTTGTGTGCAATTGATTTTGGTGTGTGAATGCACGATAGAAGAAGATAAACTATATGAGACATTCATTCTTTTCTCTCATAATCTCTCAACATTCATTCAATGTAAATATTTATTTCATAATCCACACATACAAAGATTGATTTTTGGTTGGAATGTAAGACTTTCTCTAAGTGTGCTTGATATATTATTAAGCACAAGAGTTAGGCAGTCCACAAGCTTGAGACTTGAGATCAAATCATCAAAATTATTAAAATCATGTAAATGATATTGAAATCAACTTTTAAAATATACGGGAGATGTCAATAACATCAACTTTTATTTTAAAATAGCCATAAAATCAGGTTTCATACTGATTTATGTAGCTGAAAATCAGAAATATAGATTTTTAGAGAGCTTGTTCCTTAGAAAATGATGACAAATTATTGAAATTTTGCTTGCCTTTCTATAAGTTAAGCCTTTAGATCAGCACGAGGGATGTTCCTCTTGACGGCATGCTCTCATTCATGTTGGGCATTCACATTGGGCTTAGACATAAAGTTTGGAAACTTTATTTTCTAAAAGCGAAATCGGTTTTAGATGTTGTTGCTAAAAGATTCATCCATTCTATGGATGATTTCCACACATTTGATATTCTATTTTGGTAAAAATGAAAATTAGGTTTTGAATATAATTTTGGAATACTTTGAGATATTGATTAATCCCATGCAAATCTAGAAATGTATGAATGAAACCAACAACTTTAAAATTTTTATTTTAATGTGCTGGTTTGAATGAGATTAAAACTTTCTCTAGTTCTATAGAAAATAGCAAAGTCGTAGCTGAATTAACTTTGCAGTAGCTCTAAACTATGATGTTTTAAGCTAAATTTCATGGCATTAAGGTTTGAATTTAGCAACATGCATGCACTTTTACACATGTATTGCTGGAATAGGCAAGGTTTTGAGATAAAATATTAAATAATCTTGTAGTTTTGAACTACGAAGACCAAAATGAAGATTTACTTTCTTTAAACCAGTTTGAAAACAAGTTCTGACCTTATTTTAAAGAGAAAAAATGAGATTCAATAAGATGTTATATATATATATATATATATATATATATATATATATATATATGTGTGTGTGTGTGCACAAAACACACATGTTTTGCCTCTTATAATGAAAAATAAGAAAGAGAACCTCTTAGCACACAAACCATGATGATCCACCACCACCCTTAATCAATTAGATAATGAATGCACGACTCAAAATAGAGGAAATTAAGAGAATGCTCAAGCAAGTTTCTCTAAGTTTTTTTCCATGTGAGGGTGGATCACATTCATGATATTGCATCCATCCTTAATAGAAGATTAGATTATATATTGCAGAAAATATAAATCACACTCTCACTGTAGAATCCTCTCATGGTGAGGAGTTGAAAATGGGTTTAGGCAAGCTATTTTTGAAAGGAGCGGGGCCTTGGGGCCCTTTTAGAAGATAGATCCATGGGTTCTTTTTTTTATAAAACCTGATTGATAC
Source organism: Nymphaea colorata (assembly GCF_008831285.2). Classification (NCBI taxonomy): domain Eukaryota; kingdom Viridiplantae; phylum Streptophyta; class Magnoliopsida; order Nymphaeales; family Nymphaeaceae; genus Nymphaea; species Nymphaea colorata. Next base: position 3,777 of record NW_022204638.1, on the reverse strand, counting down.
ATGAAAAATGCATGAAAATGTACATTGGAACGTAGCACACCTTAACAGTACATTATTCCCAGCCATGAATAAGAACTTAAAATGAAACCCTCCCATAATCACCCCTACCTTGTGGTTGGCTTTGGTGTTTGGAACTTCTCTTTTCTAGTTCTCTAAATCAAGCAATCCTAAGTACAAATCAAAGCTTAGATTCGAGTTTAGCAAAGTTAGAAGAAGAAGGTCTTCTTCCTTAAAAAGGGGTACAAAGATGATTTCCTTGTACTAGAAATCCTAAGCAAGAGTCCAATGAAGTACACTAAATTAGCAAGACTAGGAGCAATCAAATGGGAAAATGAGAGAGAGAGAGGTTGGATGATGGCAGCTCCTCCTCTCATTGGCTCCTTCTTCTTCTTCCTCCTCTTGGCTGCGACGAAGGGGGAAGGGAAGGAGAGAGCACTAGTATTATAAAAAGAAAATCACCTCCCCCCCCCCCCCCCGGGACCTCAAGGGGGTTAAAAAGGATTTTTCTTCTTCTTTTTCATTTTGACTTTGATTTGCCTACAATGGAGGAGCAAGGATGGGTTACACCCCCTCTTTTCTTTTTTTTTTGCTTTTTTCAAAAGTTTTTGAAAAGAAAATCCCCCTCCTTGGGAGACATTCTTTTGGTGTGACATCTTTGGGCTGGTCCACCCTTGTGAGGTGGCATGGACCAACCAATGGTTGGTCGCCTAGGTGGAAAGATTGTCATCACTACTTGGGTGATTGTGGCTGCCACATCTCCCATGTTAATTCCCAAGAAATTTTAGTACTTTTTTTTATTTCGATAATGGTCTCACCTAGTCCACATGCATGAGCTAGGTAGGTTTGGTTTAGGTCAAGTCTAACATGACTTTCACCAAACAAAATTGTGATTTTAATTTAAAACTTTGGGTTTAAACATAGTTTCAAATTATAATTAAAACTTTGACGAGAAAAGCTTTCACTTTGACTTTGAACACACTCTCTCTTGGGTGTGTTCCAGTTTGACTTGGGTCTGCTAGGCTTTGACCTAGAGACGTATATTTAAATTGCATTGAATTGTAGACTTCCCTTGTCTACAAATTCAACAATTCAATTCATTTTTAAATTGATTATGTCAAATTGAATTATAAAAGACATCTTTATCCAAATTTGAGTGAAAATGGGTTTACCTTGGTCAAAACCCTAATTGAGATTGTATGATTGTATAGAATCGTATGACTTACAAGTTCAAACACGTAATTGATTTGCTTAAAACCGTAAATTAGGACTTTATCATTTGAGCTTGATTCATAGAGACAATTTTGTCATAAAATTGAATTGATGTGATGGTTTGATCATGGTCAATGTCCAATTCATGCTTTGACTTCAACTAAATCCAATGCAGTTTGATGATTTTGACACTTGACAACATTCAATTATGTTTTTTGCTAATTCCAATTTGGATTGTGTTTTGACTAAGCTTAGTCAAAGGTATGTAGGGTTTAGTAAAAGAGTATTTGGTCCATGACTAGATTGATTGACAGGTTCAATAGGTTCAAGTTTGATTTAGCCTCCTAGGATTGGCCTCACCATTGGGTGAGACTCAGCCGTGCAGGCTATGTGGGGCCCACACATAAATGTTCTAGTGCCACTCACCTTGTGTATATATTATGTACATGTGTTTGTGCTTACCTTTTGGTACACATGCCATGGAAAGTCTCAACTCATACTTGTGATGTCGTCTTAGCAAATAGGCATAGTTCTTCTTGGTGTATAATATGTAGTTCCCTTCATAAGCAGTTTCTTATGGTTTTAGATTATTGGTTGAAAGCCTGTTAAGCTCTCCAGCTTCTTCCAGTTTACTAGATTCAGTAGATGGGAGCATAATAAATTTTGCCAAAAGGGCTTAATTATGTAAGTTGTATGAACTTATGAATATAATCTAATACCAGCAGATAATATTTTTTTTGTCATTTTATGATATGCCATGTTGTCTTTGCTGAGTTGTCATCTCATTACATGCCTAACATTTCAAACTTGGTGCTTCAGTTTTCTTCAGTGAGGTCTCAAACCATACCTCAGTCCTAGGTGTGCATCAATTTATTATGATAAGACACAAATACACTTTTAACAACAAGCTATATACGATGGAGCTGATATACTTGATTGCCCAGTTCAAATGACAAAAGATGGATTTCCGTTATGGTTAAGCACTATGGATCTTTTGGCTAGCACAGGAGCTTCTACATCAAATTTTGTTTCACTTTTGAAAACCATTCTAGAGATTCAGCAACAAGAAATCTTTGCCTTCGACCTAACATGGGAGGAAATTCAAACCTTAAGACATAAGTAATAGCTTGTTGATAATGTTTAATTTCAAGAGTTATTACATAACTACAAGAAATGTTAATAGTAAGCAATCACCATTGAACCACTTTCTTTCCATTGCATATGGGACTGGACAAACACACACACACACACACAAAGGCTTGCACACACCAAATAGGAAGCTTTCAAATTCAAACAATTTTTCTAACAAAAATGAACGAAGGTTAAGGATAAAGATAATAGAGGGAACATACCATCCTAATTCTATACACTATGTAGTAATATTGGCATCTTTCTTATATTGGCTCTGCTACTATATACACATCATTACAGAAGAATGTATGGATATAGTTGTCGACTAGATAAATATTTGAAACGAAAAATGATAGAAAGAGACACTTTGAGGATCAACCCATGTCATAGAGCATAACATGACTTTAACTAAACAATGGCATTGACTTGAACCAAAGATTTCAAAGGAGAAAAGAAAAGATTATATGGTAACATTATAAGTGAAAGATAAAAACTAGATAACATTATATACATAGAGATCTAAGGAGAGAGTCTTTTTTTTTTTAGTATAGCCAAGAGTAGTTGTTACCTTTTGTAAGGGCTGAATTTTTTCTTTTTCATCCTGCAGCGAAACACATGCATACAAAAAAAAAATGAGAAACAAGTTTTAAGGAACAAAATGGTTAGCTAGAGAACATCATGCTTACCTCATCTCCAAGATTTTTGTCAAGATGAAGATGCAATGCCAAATTAAAATATGCCTTCTTAATCCCTTAATGTGATACAGTTTTTTCAACACCTAGAATCTATGTACATAAAATATAAACAGCATGACATTGTCATTATATTTGAGAGATGAAAAAGGAAGAATACCACATTTAACACTAAAGTAGACAAGACATTCTTATCCTAAAGAATGAACATTATTTAAATAGGGAAGGTCACACTCCTGCATTTTTCCATTTGCATCACATTGTATCCAAAAGTCAGAACTTGCAACAGTTAAGATGGTTACTTTTAGAAGAGAGATGTGAACTTCCATACCAGTCTGTTAGAGATATACCAAGAAAAAACCATCATATATCAGGAAAGTTTACCTCATACAATTCAAAGGAAAACCATGTTTACACAGAGGACCTTGTTGGTGTCCATACCTTGTTTACACAGAACAGTTCTGTGGGCATTAAAAAAAATTGCAAGCTGAAGCATTATGAAGTACTGATATATAGATATATATATATATATGGTATGTGACATACCTCAAGTCTTGAAAACTTCTCTGGTCAGGAAAGAACTGAGGGTTGTGTGTATGTTTCTAAATAAGGACGGTAGCTTCTAGCCTTTGGGTATGAGGTATCCTATTGATGCATAATAAACAAGTTGAGCATTTTCCTTGGTGTTTTTATTATGATTTCAATCATTTTTGAAAAATATGTACAGTGATCAGACCTTTGCACT